>NC_056750.1:192472480-192657480 GCF_019279795.1 Protopterus annectens | reverse complement strand
CCTTAAAAATAATAAAGGTATGAGATTTGCCCAGTTCCAAGGGATAGAGAGATACAGCTTTGAGTATGACTCAGAAGATGTGTTTGATTTGCAAATTAGGCACTGGAACAGACAAGAAAGGGAGTTTGGAATGAGTAACATATGTTAGGTCATCCGTTCCAGTAGGGTAATGGGGTTTTGTATGGAAATAGGGCCCTCATCAGTGAAGAAGCAATAATCTCAAGGAAGACCATCACTTGCTCAGGACTAGGGGAACTGGAAATGCTGCTGCGACATGCAGTAACATACAGAATATCGTGTGTTTCACCAATTATGGAATACTACCACAGCTGTCAGGATGGCACCATATGATAACTCTTTGCTCTGTGCCCACTTTCTCATGGTCACTAGCACTCAAGTTTTCCTTGCTTGTGCGGCCTGGATAAATGGGTCAATCTGAACATGAGTTCAGGGAACGGTGATTGCAGAAAATCAAGGAAGGGACTCCAAAAGCAACTAATGGGAGACTGCTTTGACACAAACCAACCCCTTTAAAATAAAGAAATACATAGTAATAAAGTAAATAAGATAAAAATAAAACATAAAATTATTGTGACATCTTTCCTTTTAGTGGAATACCACCTTATGAGATGCTAATCAAAAAAATATTGAGGAGAAAATATAAATGCCAGACATCGACTTCGCTATTTGGTTATGATATTCACAGTCTGAGTCCCTAACAGATAGTTCAAGTAAACTGAGGAAGCTTTATCGATCAGCACAGGAACTTCTAAACAATTATTGACTGATTTTAATTGACAAATGCCTGACTCTAATTAGTTTTCTGAATGTTATTGGAGATACTCGTGCGCAATTCTTTTAAAGCAAACAGCATGCTTTCTTTCATCACTTGTTTCAGATGGCACAGAACTCAGTTGTTCAGTAATAGAACTATAAGGTGACGCCAATACCTTTAAATGTGGGTATTGGTTGTCTCTTTGTACACAAGTTATCTGTTACAAAGTTAACTAGCAAAGCTGTTAAATGTATTTCAGAAAAGTAAAATGCATCTAATATTAATATTGGTATGAAACAAATATTAACTATTTGTTCTCCAAAGCAAAGCAACTGGACAACACATTTACTTGTGGGTTTTTTTTTTGCTTTAGACAACTCACAAACAGTACTTCTCACTTTTATCTCTAGCTCTTACTGTTGTATGAAAATAAAATGGCTGAAATAACAGAAACATTTCTTTTCACTGCTCCTCAGTACATATAACAGCAGTAAAGATTTTAGCCAGGATCCCTCCATAGTTTTAAACAAATCAGGTCATTATTCTGCTGAGACCACTACAAGAAAATTATCACTCATGAAGAAACATTACACTTGATATATATATTACACTTGATGCATGTATGGTCATAACAGACTATAACAAAATATTGACAATTTAAGGGCCAGATCACAGGCAGCGTGGCCCTAACAACAGTTGTGCTATGATCTATATTGAAATATTGTATCTCCCTTTGTCAATATGGAAAACATTGCAAGTGAAATTTCTAAAGAACATAAAATCATCAAGCTTTAATCAAGAACTTGTAAAACAATGCAAGATAATTGTTTTTACAGGAGATGGACTATATTCCCCCCACCCCTAGTGTGAAAGCTCTGTCCCTACAGTCTCAGTCTCTCTGTCTCTCTTCCCTCTCTCTCTCTCTCTCTCTCTCTCTCTATATATATATATATATATATATATGTGTGTGTGTGTGTGTGTGTGTGTGTGTGTGTGTGTGTGTGTGTGTGTGTGTGTGTGCGCGTACTTACTATCTCAGAGGTGGTAAAAATTGAGACTAAAGGGAAATTCATTAAAAAAACCTTTTCCCAGCTTCTCTTAATTACAGACCTCTGCTACAAACTACAGTACTTGTCAAACCCATACATATTACCATGTCAAGCAACATGCTAATAACAGCAATATCACAGGTATAATATTTTATATAATGACAAAGCAATATACAATCAAAATGAATGCCGCCATTGCTCTGTTTTGTTTTTAACTCACTGTTCCCTTTTACTATGCTTTTAGATCCTGTAGATGGATTTGTATCTTGTTTAATCAAGACATAAAACAATGCAAGTAAAATATTTCATACTCACACAGATTGCACCCATAATGCATTACTGCAAAAAGAGAGAGAAAAAAAAAAAACACACCATACCCCATGAAAACAATTGTGTTTGCATAGCAGCAACTCTACCAGGAGGGCACCTTAATGTGGGGGCTTTGCTGTTTATCTCCAGTATCTGAGGTTATCCAAAGTCAGAAAAATGGTAAAAAGTACAAAACAATCACAAATTGAACTTGCTGGATCCCCCCCTAAAAAAAAAAAAAAACAAAGCATACTGACTCCTGTTATAAACGAAGATCGTATGCAAAACGTTAGATGGTATAACGTGACTATCCCTCACAGTGGTTTGTTACAACATTAAGCTACACAGTGGTGTGTACTGCTCTCCTCCTGTCTCTCAACACTTTAGTCTTTAAATAAAATAATACTAGTAATAAGAATAATATCAATTGGGACTAAGAGATCAGTCAAAGAAAACTTATTTAGTCAAATATTATTTCTGAAATATCACATGGTCAGTGTGTCTTGTGACAACATATTATATAAAACAGCTAAAATATAATGTTATCTTGGTGATGGCCAATGCTGGCTGTGTAACGTGTTATACAGTTTTCATTATTTTTATAACTGCACATTAGAGGAAAGTAGAGAAGCAATTAATTTGATTTAAACTTACATACCAATGCCTATGCCTTCTTATTGCTTTTGTATACCTTCTCAGTGTGACGTCATGTGGAGCTATTCTTCCAGATGGTAAACAGTTTGACAAGGTATATTCATGAATGTAATTTTTGCCTATGTAAAAGGAAAATTAACAGTAGAATTAGCCAATTAATCATAATGCACAAAATACAATAACATAATGTCTCTCAGTTGCGCATATATATATATATATATATATATATATATATATATATATATATATATATATATATATATATATATATATATATATATATATATATATATAAAACCACACACACACACACACACACACACACACACACACATATATATATATATATATATATATATATATATATATATATGTGTGTGTGTGTGTGTGTGTATACACACACACAGACACACACACACAGACACACACATACACACACACACACACACACACACACACACACACACACACACACACACACACACACCCACAAAGGAAAACTGGTTGTATAGGTGACCAGGAACAACTGCTCTTGACACTGGCATACTAATTACTAAGCAGACCATTGTCATAAATTCTTATGTAAGATCCATGTCAAAGATCACTTTGCATTATTATTAAAAATAAGAAAGAAAAAACAAGTATTCAAGCTGGAATTGATGGTTTAAGCCACAGTTTCTTAAAATAAAACAAGAGATAAGTGCTTTTGCTCTTGTCAGAGCTTATACATACCAGTAACAAGTAATATATATTTTTATTTTCCATATAAATAGCCTTATAAATTACAAGGGAGACTTTACTCCAAGAGCACTTAAACAGATAACATTCAATGACAGTAATTGGGACAGTGGTATATTCAAAGTTTGCATCTGGTGCTATAAACACTTTAGCTTAGTAAGTAAAAAGTCACTGTGTATCTGGCTGTTGATCAATGTGCCACATACAATGTCAAATAATGCAGGCATCAAGCCCTGCATTTTTATTACATTAATAGAGTATATAATGAAATAGATGACAGTGAGATTATACCGCCTCATAAACACAGGCATTTATATATTCTTTATAAATACATTTGGGAGTTTCTTTATATCTTTCACATTGACTAAATTATTTACTTTCCTGTTGGAACATAACATACTAACTCTTTATTAATAACAATTCTGAGTAAATGTGTTTGCCATCATAAAATTGCTAAACATTTCAATTTATTTCAGGTTTAAAAAGGCATATAATTTTAACAAATTCAAGTATACCCTTGCAGGAAGTCCCTTAAAATGTCTACTTTAAACTAGCAAATATGTTACTCTCACAGCTAGTTTAATTACATGTAATCAACTGATGTACATTGGAGTATTTACATGTGTACAAACTCAAGACTGACCTATTTTAAGAGGTATTTTGTGAATTCTATGCCTGAAGACTTAGGAGAAAAAGGGCTGTTGAAGCAAGAGTATACCAAAAGTTGGACATGATTTTCAGATATGAGGAATATTAAAAAGTTAGGTTACACATGCCATAAAATGGAGAATTCTAGTTTGAGTCACGTAATACTCCCATGGTATCTGCAACACATCATGTGGGTACCACATCTAGCATCTACGGCCCTTGGCACTAGGTCCAGTATCCACCTGCAATTACTAACAATCTTAATGGTGACATCAGGCCATCCCACTGTCATCTGGAGTTACAGATAGACTGTATCCATGTCCTTTAGTTCCTCAAAAGTAAAATTCTGAGATTCTTGAAATCATTTTATTTTAAATAGATAAGAAGAATTAGACCATCCCTCATTGTAACTTCTTGGTAGAAGATAATAAAAAATCATAAGTCTTAATTTGCCTGCTGCAACCATTTGAATTTACAAATTAATTTTTAGGAGATATATATATTTTTTAAGAACATCAGGTTTTATGTGGATTAGCCTGCATTTGGGGAAGACAGGTGCAGAACCTCCTGTCATCCCTTTTTGTAGGTCCTGTACAAAAGGATATCATTTATGTCACCAGGGATCATTTGTATTCAGTTTTCACTCCTCTTGAGAAGGTGAATGCATTCTCCAAATCCCCAGCAGACTGGAATGACATCCAAGTGAGGCATTCCATGGTAGATTACTATGCAACATAAGTCCCAAAGATTATAAGATTCCTCCATTGTGCACCAGTTCAAAACTTTGGAAAGAATAGGCAACAATATATTATCCTAAGCAGTTTTGGGACATATGTCTCAATTATTTGTATAATTTGTCCAATTCTTCCAGTGAACTATGCTTTGGAAATGCTTGCAGAACTTTCTGATCTTGGAGAGAAACAGTTTCTGTAAAAGACCCATACAATGGCAACCTTCATGTGTTCTAGCTAGTACCTTAATTTTGGCTGTAATAATGCCAAAACTAAGAGCATGCTCATGATTGGATCTGTGTTTGATGGCACCCGTGATAATAAGGGCTAGTGCCAGCATAGCCAGCTGGAGTTCTCTAAAGAATGGTATATCCTTTGAATATCAAACTGATTTATAAAAGATGCTTATGTTGCAAAAGTATTAGAACTGGATGGCATTTGAATATCAAACTGATTTGCACAAATGCTTATGTTACAAATATATTAGAATTGCATGGCATTTGAAAGTCAAAATGTGTTTGTAAAGCTGCTAGTGTTAAAAAAATATATCAACAGAGGGTCTTGCTGGACAGAGAAGGACTATACATGTGAGACTGTATGTATATATGTTAGCAAATGACACAGGAGGAGAAGGGGCTAAGCAGCTGGCTTACTTCTTACTTTAAGAAAAATACTGTTAAGTGGATCACCTTTTGGGCCATGGAAGTGCATATCTCACAGCTCTGAAAAGGACTGGAGATGGCATGTCTGGAAGCAGTCTTGGGCCTGAAAACAAGAATGACCATTCACCACATCATCTGCCTTGCTTTATTAAGTAAGTAGGGAATAGTAATTCTCTTAGATTCAGTCAGGAAAATATAGTGAAGCTTAGTTTAGATATTCTCTTTATTTGTCTGTCTGTCCATCAATGTTTTTTTTTTAATATTTCCTGTGATTTGAACTCTGTGGTATACTATAAATATATATTCAGTATTTTCATGCTCTTTTTATTATTTATTATTAAACTTTTTAGTGGCTGGTCCTTTTAGAAAGTATTTAACCTTTGAGAGTGCTTATATCAAACTAATAATAATAATAATAATAATTTTGGTGACACTGTGTGGGCGACTCCTGAAGGCCTAGCTGTTTTGGTAGACTACTTCCAATTGTATTAGTATTAATATTACACAGCATAATTGGGCACCCTTTGTTAAGGGCCTTAGAGTAGCTGATTGTGGAGTGTCTCCTGGCATTATGGGGCAGAGCAGGTAAATCTGTGTCAGCCTTTCCCAGCTGTGTGAAAAATCAAATCTCACTGTGTGTGTGTCAGCTACTTGGAGTAGGGACATGAAGCACTGGTTTCATAAAGAGAGTGCTGGAGGACTTGGCTTGGGCACTCAGCTGAGGACTTAACTCTAAAGCTGTGCCAGTGAGGATCTTACTGAGGACCTGGAGGGAGACAGATATAGAAACCCAGACCCCTGGCTGAGTGTGTTCCCTGAGTGCTCTTAAGAGAAATTGTATTTGGTGCAGAGGTGTCTGCATCTGGAAATACTGAGTGCATCCATTTGTATTCCAAGTGAAAATCCTTCTCCAGTATCAGTGGTGAGGATTCAGACTCCTTGATTACCGGCCCAGTGTGGGGATGTCACAGCACCCATCGGTATTACTCTTCCATTAGGGATGAGTGGACTCTGGTCTTTCTTATGTTAGGATTTCTTAGCCCAGTTAATCACCTCCAGAAGAGGAAGTAGGCAGTACCAACTATATGCAGTCTCTGAGACACCTGATCCTGACTTTCTTTCTCTTTTCTTCTCCTAGGCCACCACAGTTTTCCATTTAGAAGGCACATATAAGCCAAAGAGAGCTCAGAAGCTTTGGAGTTTTCCTCAAATTACAGAATCATTACTAGGGAAAAGTGGACTCTATATGTGATGTGAAAACTGCTTATTTTAAACAAGTTTGCTTTTTTTCTGCCCAGGAAGTTTTTCCTTCACAGATAAAGAAGTTGATGATTCTGAAGCAGTTCAAAATCTATACCTCCTTAAAGCCATAGTCTGTGTCCTTATTTCAGAGAGAAAGAAAGAGAATACAAGGAATGGAGGTTTCTTTTTCAAACTCCATTGTTTTGAATTGACTAGGAGAATTTTGTCCCATTGCATCAGTGACTTCAATAAGTTCATCTGCATTGTCACATTGCATTCATTGAATTCTCCAGATGGTTATGATACTGTGGCCACACAGTACCTAGAGAGTCTCATTGGATAACATGAATGCCTTTAACATATCAGTGCTAAAATCTGTATAGAAAGTTAATTTCATTAATTCTTGGTGGGCATGCTTTTCAGTACTACCTTACAACATGGTTGTCTCCCACTGCACCTAACATATTTACTAATGTGTATGACATTTAGATACAGGACGTGTAGGAGAAGAATGTCTTATGTTTCTTTTCTTAGATGGTTGGCTACCAGAGGTTTTTTGAAGGGATTTTCTAACAGTGACTTTGCTTGAGTCTATCCTTGGTCATATCTCAAAGAGTTCACTGTAAACTAGGAGACGTTTTCTCTTCTCTTCTCCCAGCACTGAAAATTGCCTTTTTGGACAGGAGTTGAACATTTTTTTAATTGTCAGCCATTCCTGGCCACAAATGAGGTTCAGACATGATAGATTTTGAAGCATTAATGAAAAGTGAGAGCAAGATATAAATACAAAAATTCTGACTTCTTAGATTTCATGATGGGCACTGTCTGCACAGCTCTACTTCCCTTATCTGAGGACAAAGGTACTTCAATATACAATGACACATCATTTGCTAGTGTTCAACCATCATCATCAGTCTCAAATGTGATGGACTGTAGTCACCAAATTACAAGAGTGTGTCTCTTTCTGAAGCCTAACCTGCCATAATCTCTGATAACAGATATTTTGTTTGTTGCTTAAGGAGAAAATTTAGGCTCCCCCCTTGTGCAGCAAGAAAACAATGGAGACCTCATGAGAGGAGCTCATGCAATCCTGCGAAATCTAAAGACTCTAATTTGCTACCTTCCAAACTCTGGAAAAGGACTAGAGACAAGACTTCCTTCACACTCTAGTGTAAAAGCAAGGCCAGGAGCTACATATGAGTAAACAGGATAGTAAGCAAATTTACCCACTTGCCCATAAAGAGAAATTAAGTGCGCCATAAACTGGGGGAACTCTTTTACAGTGGTCTACTTACATGGAAAATAAATGTGCTGTCAGGTCTCCTCAGATTCATTTCAAGTCATCTACTGGAGATGGGAACAAGAAAAATCACACTATTGAGTATAACCTGTTCATCTCACTGGAGTATAACCTGTTCATCTCACTGGAGTATAACCTGTTCATCTCACTGGAATATAACCTGTTCATCTCACTGGAATTTAATCTGTTCATCTCACTGGAGTATAACCTGTTCCTCTCACTGGAATTTAATCTGTTCATCTCACTGGAGTATAACCTGTTCATCTTGCTGGAATATAACCTGTTCATCTCACTGGAATTTAATCTGTTCATCTCACTGGAGTATAACCTGTTCATCTCACTGGAATATAACCTGTTCATCTCACTGGAATTGAATCTGTTCATCTCACTGTAGTATAACCTGTTCATCTCACTGGAGTATAACCTGTTGCTCTCACTGGAATATAATCTGTTCATCTCACTGGAGTATAACCTGTTCCTCTCACTGGAATATAATCTGTTCATCTCACTGGAGTATAACCTGTTCATCTCACAGGAGTATATCCTGTTCATCTCACTGCAATATAACCTGTTCCTCTCACTGGAGTATAACCTGTTCCTCTCACTGGAATATAATCTGTTCATCTCACTGGAGTATAACCTGTTCCTCTCACTGGAATATAACCTGTTCATCTCACTGCAATATAACCTATTCATCTCACTGGAGTATAACCTGTTCCTCTCACTGGAATATAACCTGTTCATCTCACTGGAATATAAACTATTCATCTCACTGGAGTATAATCTGTTCATCTCGCTGGAGTATAACCTGTTCATCTCACTGCATTATAACCTGTTCATCTCACTGGAGTATAACCTGCTCCTCTCACTGGAATATAACCTGTTCCTCTCACTGGAATATAACCTGTTCATCTCATTGGAGTATAACCTGTGCATCTCACAGGAATATAACCTGTTCATCTCACTGGAATATAATCTGTTCATCTCACTGGAGTATAACCTGTTCCTCTCACTGGAATATAATCTGTTCATCTCACTGGAGTATAACCTGTTCCTCTCACTGGAATATAACCTGTCCATCTCACTGCAATGTAACCTGTTCATCTCACTGGAGTATAACCTGTTCCTCTCACTGGAATATAACCTGTTCATCTCACTGGAATATAAGCTGTTCATCTCACTGGAGTATAACCTGTTCATCTCGCTGGAGTATAACCTGCTCATCTCACTGCATTATAACCTGTTCATCTCACTGAAGAATAACTTGTTCCTCTCACTGGAGTATAACCTGTTCCTCTCACTGGAATATAACCTGTTCATCTCATTGGAGTATAACCTGTTCCTCTCACTGGAATATAACCTGTTCATCTCACTGGAGTATAACCTGTTCATCTCGCTGGAAGACTCATGCTTGCACTTATTCTTCTGAGTTTAGAAAGGCAACTTAAAGTTAATGGTGGCTGCATTCTATTTTTGTGTCAAATAATAGTTATTCACCTTCTAACTTTATTCTTTCAATCGTCTCCTCACCTCAATATACAGAGAAGACATACCCATGCTCTATCCCATCACATTATTGTGGTCAAGAGCAATCCAGTATCAGAATCTTAATTCCTAAACAAATGGAGACCTATAGGAATAAGTACCAAGGAAATTCTCTTTCAGATGGAATGGCAACTAGATCCATCTCTAGGCACTGCTGCTTCCACCCTGTCCTCTTCTGGAATTTTCAAAGGCGAATAAAGCTGACAGGAAGCCCTGTATTTACAAGATGTGGTCTTCTAAGTGGAAGAGGATGTCTATCTAGATAGGGAAGTCTTCTCCATGACTATACTTAGTTTATTTCCAGGTGTCACTGACCTAGAGCAGAAATCAGATTGTGTCATAGTTATTCCATGGCCAAGCTGCAAGTTTCTGACATCTAGTACAACACGAACATTTCACAATGTTGAGGAGAAAAGAGAAGTGACCCAGAATATAATGGTTAAGCAGTTCCTTGAAAAGGTTTCATGTTGTGTCCTGCCTTTGAAAGAGCCCTCTCATCCTTGCAATTTTTAACTTCATGGTTTGACAGGCTAAGTTGTTGATCATTCTAATAGCTGTTATGAAGCTTATCTCTCATAGTAAAAAATATTTTGATAATTTTATGGGTTGTGAATTACTGAATGGGTCAATGTACCATGCACATCTGTACTATGTATCTATGGGGTTGGGAGGGTGGCCTAATGGTTAAGGTGTTTGCCTTACAAACACAAGGTACAGGGTTTGAATCTCACTGGGGATAATCGGCTATGCTTAAAATGGCTCGCAAGGGCAGTTAGCCTAGTACTAACCTATGAACCTATAGATATATATATATATATATATATATATATATATATATATATATATATATATATCCTCTCTCTCTATATATATATATAGATATATATATAAAAGATCAAAATGCAGAAGACCACAACATCAAACTCCTGACCTTTTCTCCCAGCCGGACTCATATTAGCACTCATTTCTAGATTTAGTTAGATAATGTGGTCTTCAGAATTTTGCTTGTTTTATATTATGGTCCCAGTGTTGTGCATTTCTAGATTGCAGACTTCAAGAATGTGCTAGTAAACCTAGCTATAGATATCGAGATATATATCTGCTCAATCTTCTGAAAATGTGTGTAAATACACACAGATACAGACAAACACACACAAACACACACATACACACACACACACACACACACACACACACACACACACACACACACACACACGCGCGCGCGCGCGCGCATGCGTACACATATCTCAGATTGGATCCTTTCTAGGGGAAACTAATTAACACAAAGAAAAACAAGCAAGCAAAAACTGTTCTTTTGTTCAAGGCTTTGTTTCATGCTTGTACCTTTCAAACCATTTATCTTCACTATATTAGGTAATGTTAAAAACAGTACACTTTAAATATCATGGAACTTTTCTGAATCGGTCGCTTATCTTTATCCACGACATAGAACAACCAACATCTAAATTCAGCCCTACCTTTTTTCGATTCTACAAAATGTCATTGTATCTTTCTGCTCTGAAGGCTGAGCAGTGACTGGTAAAAGCATACATTTTCCACTACTTTTCAATATAACCTCATAATTATTGCCTCTGTATCTAGTTAACGTATTTATCTTCCATCTCACAAGCAACAGAATTTCTGGATTATTACTTCATCTCCTTGGGTGGAACTTTACTACATAGTCCTACAAAAATTCAAATGGTATCTATCAGTGAAAAAGTGGACTTATTATTAGGCTCTCTCCTTTTCAGACTCCTAGTGATGGACTCCTTCTTAGTCTTAGAAGCAAGTAGGCTATCTCCAGCATCTACAGATAAAACCTTTCATCTGTAGTAAATGTAACCACAGTCATATACTACATAATGTCTTTCTTAAACTGTGTTAGTATACTCTTAAAAATGCTTTAAGAATTGTATTGGCTAGCTACAGTAAATATAAATAGGAGAATCTAGAGGATAGAGACAGCATAAATAACTGTTTGCTAAGATAGGTTGAAGGTAAAAGGCTATTTAATATGTACTCGTGTATCTGATATAATTATTACATAATCATTAGATTTCTATGGTTACTGTACAATAAAGATGAACTTGGTTTGTACTTTTCCAGCATGAGAAGTGATTAGAATAGCACTTGGAATACATAACAGAAGTTTATTACTTTTGCGTCTCATGCTATTCACATTGACAAAAGGTAAAACAGTCTTTAAAAGCTGTTGGTACCTCACTCTGTCACATTTATAAACAAAATGTATTCCAAAACAAAGTGCCCATCACCAAGAGGGGTATATTGTTTATGCCCACTGCATCTTTTACCTGTCTCTGATTTTGCAGAACATCCCTCATCTTGCCTCATTTCTTCTCCTGTCCCTAGTAAAATAATTGGATGTTCTGGTAAAGCATGGAGGATCACAACTGGTCAGTAATGCCTCTCATTAAAGACTCCTACTTTTCAGCCTTTGCACATCGTTCCAAAGCCTATTGTTCTAATAATTTTCTAAAGTGAATTAGAGCAATATTTAAAAACTGTCCCTGATTTCTCTCCTTTGCTTTTGCTACTATGAGTCACCTGAGCTGCAAACCTAAAAATCTTGCATAATGTCCCAGGAATGCCTTTATTTGCAAAGTCCATTGTAAGATATACAAACACAGCACTCAGTGAGATATGTAAAGGACAGGTTGACATGTTATTTATCCTGCTGCTGCTAGGATAAGTATCACTAGGGCCCTTAAGACCTTGCTTTGCCCCTGATATGATCCTAACTTTGTATTTTGCATAGTATAATATTCTTATTCATAGTATAATAATCTTGAATGATTCAATCTGGGGGCTGGCATTGGGCAGCATTCAACCCTCAAACAGAATGATGCCTAAATTGAAGGATAAAACTATCGGCTTCAACAACTGAGTAGTAAAGTACTGTCATTTATAAATGCAGCCAGTGTATGTCCATGTGTGGTGAACTGGTTACTCCAGTTTTCACATAGAGGCTAAATCTGATGCTAAATGATAATGCCATTTTTAGGTAGACTTCAACGAATGGACATACTAAGATATCAGATTAATTACTACATAATTATCAAGGTATTGTTGCTGAATACCATAAGCCTAAACAAAACATCTCAAATACATCAGCATTTTTGTAAATACAGACACCTGGTGTCAGTGTAGAGATAGCACTCATTCTGTTCCAGGATAAAAGAATTATCAGGAAACCAGATCCATCAGCAGCTTTATTCATAACCCCCTTGTTTCTTACTGGATTTCATGTGATATAAGCCTAAACCTGGCTATTTTCAATGTAACACTTAATAATTATCATATTTTACCCAATTATACAACCCCATATATGTCCATCTCAAAGCAAACAGAATGCCTAAACCAGTTAGAAAAATAAACATTTGAAGCAACTATGTTGCCTGTGAGCATCTTAAACAATTGTCAGAATATTCCCTTTTCTCCAAGGTATGGCAATCTAAGAATAGGTGTATATACATTTGGGAGTATCGGAGCTTGCCCCTCACATCAGGAAGTAAACAACAAGTTTAGAAAAGGAGAGTGATGTTCTATCATTGGTTTTCTCCTGCATTTTTGATGAGACATGTTGTTAATATGTGGAAAACACTGAGAAAAGAAATGTGCATCAGCAATAGTCCACTAAAACCAGAAATATCCATAGTACATTGTGGATATTGTCACAAAGTACACACACACAAACATTATTTGCAGAATTTGCCATAATCCACAAAAAATAAATTAAAAAACGTACTTACAATGAAACTGTATCCAAGGCCACATTGTCAGCACACATATGGACAGTACAATATGGGTGAAAGAAAGGTGACAAACAGGGTAGGGATGCATACTAGCCATGGTGCACCTCAATAATACATTATGTGCCTTTTCTCAAAGCAGTGCTGAGATGTTGCAAACTGTGTGACAGTCACAAAAAAGGAGTACGACTGATGGTAGTTGTATGACACAAACTGCCTAAATTGGGATTTCTGGTATTTCAGTATACAATGAGAATCAAGCATTATCATCTAGCCTGTTGGAAGTGCAAGTATAAGCCAAGCAACAGCAAAACCAAAAAAAAAACTAAAAGCCAGAATAAAAACTTTAAAAACACACTGCTCAAACAAAGCGCACAGGACACTAAATATAACCTATGTGCTGAGCAAATCTAGAAAAGGAAATGTAGGCGCAGACAAGGAGTGGTCAGACATGATGCACAATCCTGCATGCAATAAGTAGACACTATATATAACCTAAGTGCCGAGCAAATCCAGCAAAGGAAATGTGTGAGCAGACAAGGAGTGGTCAGACATGATGCACAATCCTGCATGCAATAAGTAAACAATTAAGCACCGTAACAAGGAACAGTAATGCAGCAAATGAATAATATGGCAGTGTGCTACACCACTAACTATACATACCACACCACAGGACAGCAGAAATGGGATCTGATGTTAGTGAAGACAGTCCATGTCGGAGACAACACAGATGGTGTTCAGGTATGGATTGTAGATGTATGACATGCAAAGATCTCACACAAGCCACACATGCAGAAGGTTCATCACACATTTATTTATTTAATGTATTTAACATTTGTTGAATGGGAAAGTCTGACTAGGACAGAGCCTATTTTCAGCGGAGACCCAGGGAGAAAAGCTCCAGACGCATGTCTTTAAAATGTGGGAGGATACTGGAGTATCCAGCGGAAACCCACATGAACACAGGGAGAACATGCAAATTCTGCACAGAAGGCACCCCATCTGAGAATCAAAACCAGAGAACCTCTTGCTGTGAGGTGACAACATTAACCACTGCACAACATGCTGCCTCCAATGACAATCAATGTGAAATTCCCATGTAGAAACCACATGGTGATACAGATACATTACTAAATAGCACACAAACATGATAAATAAAGGTATGCAAGCCTGTGCATAAATAGTTATGCGGGAAGTATAGAAAGTATATCAGGGGATTGCATGATACTCAAGTAAAACATGAACACAAGTGGAAACATCACAATGATCACCACAGTGTTTGTTTAAGCATTGCATGTGTATGGCAATGAATTATGGTGCCAGAACACTGTATAAGCTCAATACACCTACAGGTCAATGATGATATGGTGCATAAAAGTGCAGATAAACATATACATATGCCATGCAGATGTGCAACAAATAGGCAAAAGCTATAAGAGGGAAAAGAAATGTACAACATATGTCCACAGTGGTAAGGGAATGCATGCCTGAAAAATCAGGGGATAAAAGCATAGGACATGCATATTCCAATGAAAACATTTGACCATACTGTGTCCCCAACACAAGATGGACTGCACATGTACATGCAGCAAAAGACCAATGTTTGACATGCGTGCAGCATACATCTGTGATGTCTATGAACATGTCCGTGCTCTGATGATGTGAACAACAGACTAATGTGCAACAGGTTAACAGCAATTAGCCTAGTGATATAATGATCATTGGGATGAATATCACATATCTATATATACTGCCATGCGAGCCTTATATACTACGTGGCACAGTCACAGAAAGCAATAACAATAGTGCATGTAAGATCAAAGGACTCTTTTGTATGCACAACTATGATACACCACTTGTGGGAGAAATACTTATTCATAATTTTACATGTACAGGCATAGAAAGCAAGGAGTATTGTACTGAAGGAAAACTACCCATATACGTTAACATGTCTAACAGGCAGCAAAAGGTGTATACATGTCAGAAGAGAAGCTATAGCCACAATTCAGTAGTGTTTTCTCTTAATAAAAAGACTGCATAATACAGAGATTCATTACTTGTTCTATTAATATGATATCATCACAAAATGCCAAAAAATTAGTTGAATCTTATAGCAAGGAGACAGGTGATGCAGAGGTTAATGACCAAGGCATAACTGATGGCAGTAAAAGAAATCTGTGTAAAAGAGACAGGCGATGCAGAGGTTAATGGCCAAGGCATAACTGATGGCAGTAGAAGAAATCTGTGTAACACAAGGCACACACTGTAGCACTTAACCTCACATTCAAGGGTAGAGTGCCAATGGTACTTTTTGACATACCAGTGTCACTGATGTAGCAAATATAATGAAATGGCATGTATGTCAAAAGGCATACCAAAACCCAGCATTGTAGCAATGATGTGTGCAATCTATGCATATGTATCAGCTATGCACATTCACAGGAAAATGGCACTACAGTGGTATGTGTGTGGAATGTCATCAAACTTAGCAGGTGTAAGGTATCACACTTGTATATGTCATCACCTTTCCATGTAGTGAGCATTGTCAACACAACTGTGTGACACTATCAGACTGGTAACTGAGACAAACATATCTGTCACATACAAGGTCAAATGGGATTAGAAATAATCTCATGGGCCACTGCATGTAGATAGGCAAGCCACATACAGAGTGCAGGAATACTTTACCTGTGAGGCCATAACCTTGTTCGCATAAATGACAGCACATGTAGATCACATGGCACAATACTGACAATGCCAGCAACATATCTGCACATGTCATAATGCAGTGAAACTATATAGCCCAATAAAACCTGGATTGTGAAGTATGTATCATGACTGCAGTATGGGATGTTTGCACAATTTTGCTTAATAGTGAAAAATAACCAAGTAGTAACACACCATGTTGGCTGCATGAGATGATCAGAACACATAGAATATACTTAGATTCTACAAAGCCCACGCTGATGGGGTTAAACATCTCAAATGATCTGTCTTCTGATCCCCAGAAGTGGTCACACATGGTCCAAACCATGCACTGGAAAATATCCCTATTCTGTCCTGCATCTCTGATGGGAAAACAGCTGTAACTACAGCACACATCTGGCCCATCAGGTCTTTGGACTGGTATGGTGGAGGTCACCATTCCTGACGGCCCATGCTGGTGTCAGTCTCCTGTCATCATCATCATTCTGGTGATCCGCTCTAGTCATTGCAGTCGGTACCTGATGGAAGAGGTCGAGCATGTTGTCATCTTCTGTGGGGGATGGGTTGGCTGCCACAGGTCCTAGACTGTGTAACAAGGTGATACCTGAGGATTGTTCATTTATTTATAAAACAGCATAAATGCCAAAAGATAACAGCAATCCATATAATAATATAACAGACTAATAAACTGTTTACAGTACTGAAGTCTTACATATGTTATATGTCACTAAGATGATCATTAAACCATCTGTAATACTTTTGTCACAAGGTGTAATACATTGTACCCTAAAAAATTACAGACTTGTCTGTTATGTAGGTCTGATTATTATGGGTAACACATTTACAATACACCCATGTCATGCATAATGTAGTCATATAATTGAATAAATATGTCAGACAATATCATTATCTTATATTGTAGAAATACATCATGTACGTCATGTGATGGTATAATGTCTACTGCTATCAATGTTGTGTAAGAAATCCTGTTAATAATAATATGCACAGTGGAAATGTAAGAGAAGAGAACTGAGAGATGTCAGCGGGCATGTCAGAGCAGCATATGAAATGGCCTGGAAAGGAGTACACACACACACACACACACACACACACACACACACACACACACACACACACACACACACACACATACACACACACACACACATGTGCGCACACACACACACACACACACACACACACACACAAATATCTCAGTATCTCTGTGTGTAATTCCCTTGGCAAAGAATAGCATAGTTAGAGGTATCACTACTAACAATATGTAGTTAATATGTAGCAAAGTATGCGAATATCACTGAGCAATGACAGCTGCAGCATCTAATGATTATAATTAGCTGACATCTGCAGACAAATAAATATACCCTCAGCAATAGGATGTATAATGAACAACATGAACAATTCTTATACAGGATGAGTGCAATGACTGTCTACCTAACATTCCTGTCATGTAAGGATGGATCAAAATTTTAAAAGTCACATTACTGTCCTGTAGGGATGATTACAACACTCAGAATGAAAGCTATAATCTTGTACTTATCCCATGCCTAACATGAGGGCATATGCAGCACTGACATCATGACAATGCATAACAATAGTCCAAAATGACTCACATAAATGACTGAGTATGCCTGCATAGTGATATAAAGTCGAATCAAAGAGATCTAGATGACATCTGCTGTTGCATGTGCATGTTTATCAGTAGCAGCATACTACATGTCTGGATACCACATGTACACAGGAGTGTTACACATCTACAACAATAAATGTGATGACTAATATACAATGCCACTCTTTGCAGACTGCTAGCAACATTACATAAAATAAGCAGTTGGTATGTAGGGAGACTCAGACTACAATGATTAAGACACACATACAGTATATGATAAGATGTCATTACAGCAGTAACATAAAAATATGTGCAAATTCTAGAGATAGCCTCCATTAAATATGAGATTTTATGAATGTCACCATATAAAGAAATGCAAGTATATTGTTGGAATCTTTATGCAAATAAGTTTAACATTGCACTATGGGAATATAAAACATCATAGAATACACCGGAATGGGAAAAGAATGTTTGGGTTACCTCTTCACACATTGCCTTTTCAAAATACAGCATGACCATGATATGCTATATGTACATAATAGACTTAAATAAAATGCTTTGTTAAATCATATAAGTATCATTGAACCCAAGAATATTACAGTGACAGATATGGCTGACATCCTGAAACAGAATATGTTTATAGGGGACATAAGTTGTAAAGTCCCACTAACACATTATAGCAAAGAGCAGTATGTGAGATGGTAATGTGCAAATATGTACGTAAAGTGGTGATCTAACAAACAAATCTGCACACCTAAACATCAGTGCAAGAAGAGAGAACTCAAGCAATACACAGCATTACAACTGTGCCATCATCTCTAACACTATGAGACAGCAGACATAACACCTATACAATACATGAACAGGCAAGCTATGCAAACCATGAATTGAGAGCCACTACCATACATACATGATAGTCCAAGTTTGCTGATAAGACAGCAGAAACAATGAAATCTGGGATTTGTGCTGCTAGCAGTAAGTACCAATCCAGCAAACACACACACCTTATATATAAGATACTTATGTCTAAACCACTGTATGAATAGAATACAAATGGCTATCATTTAGGTTGTGTCTACAAACATCATCTAACCTCACTATAATCAGTAACAAATTTGTAAGGACATGCATGATTGCAGGGGTGCAAAATCATGTGCACATCAGGTGCTGCGGTAGCGTTGTCGCCTCATAGCAAGACGTTGTCCCGTTCGAGTCTCAGCTAGAGCGTCTTGTGTGTGGAGGCATACGTGAATGGGGTGTGCCTTCATTGAAGGTTGTGCGTCAGGGCTGGTAACCCGGTATGTAAAAATCCACTACCAATCATTAGCGAATCAGAGTTGCCGCTGTGGCGACCCCTAACCGGGAAAAGTCGAAAGACTCAAACAAACTAAATTAACATGTAAGAGATATACTCTGTTAATGCATTATGGTGAATATTGCCATTAAATTTGCAAGCATGGGTGCCATCTGCGTAAAACATTTTAAATTGGAAATACAGACATGATTTTATACATAACAAAAATAAGGATGAGAATAGTAACACATACCTCTCTCCCTTCACTACCCCTCAAGTCTGTGCTTCCTTTCTATATAGACAGCTTGATTCCTGGCTGTCCTCAGCATCTGAACGAATAAAAGCTTAAGAAGTATTAACGGACAACAATGATTCTGTGTTATGAAGTTAGACCGCAGTTGATGTTACATTTACTCTGTGCAGAACAACGTCAGAATAACCAATTAATCTGACCAGGCAATATCAAAAATGCCTTGATATAATTTTGCACAGACTGATTTTTATGAGTGCAAATGTATCTGTCAGACGAAGATAACCTACAAACGAGGGGAAGCTAGATTCAAACACTTAGACATGTTATGTTACCCATAATTTATGTAAGGTAATCTGTTAGCATACAATCCTTTTATGCATCAGCACATGCAAATTTGATTTCTTCCTTTCCATAATGCATCAAAATGTATATATTCTATGTGTTAATTTAGTATGCATCGCTTTTGCTGTGCACATGATTTTGTGTACCTTGCATTCGTACATGTTCTTATAAATTTGTTAGTGGTTATTGTGATGTTAGATGATGTTTGTCGGCACAACTTAAATGACAGTCATTGTTTCTAATTGTCTTATATCTAAGTTACAGGCATCTGTTGCACTGGTACTTGTTTCTGATAACAAATGTCATAGCTTTGTATTGTTGTCACTGCTTTACGAATCTACAGGGATCGTCTTGTATATCTATATTAGAGTCCAGAACTTAGATTACTTAGCTATTTGTTCTATGCTATAAGTTTGTCTATGAAACAGCAATCTGGACATTATAGGAATTAAAGGACTTTTGTGGGGTTTGAACAAATTAGTTGCATTATCTAAAGTGCTAACCATTCAACTATATCTCAGTCAAGGAAGTGTGCATCCATATTTTCTGTAAATCAAGTGTGATTACAACACTCACTCATGTTGAATGCATGGTGACCTGCAATGCTCCTAGATTTTCCTAACCCAGTCAAAATGTAATGTATGTGAAGAGTGATTAGTGGACAGTTGAGACTGAGCTAAAATATATTGTTTTTCAGTAAAAAATGACATGGGAAATATAATGATATCAGTGGTAACAAACTGCACAGTATGAAACCATCTTGCGGTATTGGGACTAATGAAGAAATACATCAATTTCTACATCATACAAGGATCGTGTACTACAACACAAAGATTTCCTTACATAAGTTATGAGTAACAAAACACACCTAAATGTTTAACAAACCCCAGGCTGTCATTACATATATTAAGATAATGCTGTGGGATATGAACACACAATCACAAAACAAGTACGACTGCTATTACTGACATCACCTAGAGTGCTAATCACTCAGGTATACCAAGAGTCAAGTTATTACATTTGTTGTAAATCAAGTGTGATTACAACACTCACTCATATTGAATGTATTGTAACCTGCAACGTTCGTATATTTTTCAAACTCAGGTAAGAAGTAATGCATTTGAACTGTTAGTGCTGAGCATCTAAGACTGAGTTTGCATATTTTTTATTTCAATAAATTTTGCAAGGGAATTACAATGAAATCTATGTTGAGAAACTACTTTATATCTCAAAGTGTTGAGAATAACAAAGAGATGCATAGTCATCTACGGCCTATGTGCTGTAGGCGTTAATGTCCTATGATAATGACATGTGTAGATTTTCTCAGACAGATTAAGTGAAGTTTGTCAAAATAAATTAGCCCACGACTATTCTGAATAACAATACTTTCATGGGTTTTGTACTGACAGACAATCAACTTCCATTTACACTGCTACATTGCTTAATCAGTTGAGATAATGGACTTCTGTTAATGAATAGATTTATTAATGAGCTGTCACAAATAGACACAGACATTGATAAACATGCTGTTACTTAAAATTCCTGCACACCTGCATTTCTGGCCCTGCATATTTGAGTATAAGTTTGGGATGCACAGTTGGATTGTCATCACTAATGAACTACTAAATCTTACTTTTTATTAAAAGTAACCGATTATAATACATATATAAAGTATAATATATATATATATATATATATATATATATATATATATATATATATATAGACATTTGTATACATATACATACAAAATTGGAATAATTATGAATCTCCCTGCATTGCATCACCACATGTAAATGAAAAAAGTAATTGATATGTGTTAAGATGTGAATTATTGCACTTACTGTAGTCATCTAGGGACTGTCGTCAAACCTCAGTGATCATATTGCAAAGGTCATCCCAGCTCCTGTGGTGAAGGTCATCATACTGATGGCAGATCTGCAAGCCTGTCTTGTAAATTCTGGTGCATCCGTGGAGATCTGCCACAATCCGGTTCCATACATTTATCTGGGCAAAGTTGCATGAGCACATTCTCTTTTCATGCCACTTGTCAACTGCCAGCATCAGGAGTGTCACACCATCAGTCCAGTTAGCCACTTGGACAGACCACAGCCTCCTCTCAGTTGACATCTCCTTGAAATCAGTAGAAACTTTGAACAAAAATGCCTTCTGAAAATTGCTCACTGAGGTACTACTCAGTTTGTAGGTAGCAAAGGTATGATCTGAAAATGTATCAGTATCACATTTTAAAAGAGGTGCACATAGGCTGATAGCAGTGTATTGGTGGGCATCAGGCATGTGATCCAGATGTTCACATTCAGCGATTACTATTGGGCATGTGGAGTGTACTGTACTCTTATGCCAAGCTATTGATTAATGCACTGAGATTCAACAACTTATGTGGATATTCAGTGATCTGATTCCAAAACATTGCATGCTAATGGAACTCACTAATTATATATGGTACAAAGGGTACTTAACTGTTTTTGCTGAGCTCATTGTGGGATATAGCTGCCTGACTGCAACATACAACCATCAGGCAAGCTATAATGTGGTTAGTTGCTTGTACTGATGTTTCAAACTCCTATGCTCAGTATTACTGTATGATGTTCATAGTGCCCTGTGTGAAGCTTGTAATCCATACCTCATGTAGTTTTCAATGTGACAATGTCTGCACATTAATATGACAGTTGCATAAAGGGTAAAGATAGCCTTCCCTGTTATGCATGTATATAGATACATCCATCATTACTAAAGAGGATTTCCCCGTATGCAGAAGCACACAGTCCCATAGAATTACAGATATGGATGGAATTCACCATTATCTGTCAGTATGCTGTTTTATCTGCTCATCTATAGCAGTGTTTGCAAATGACAGTGATTTGCAGGACTGTCTACAAACTGTACTTCCAAGGTGTGATCTGCAGATATTCATATTCATGGATGCATTCCTGCATTGGATGCTGATATGCCACTCAATGGGACTCTGGGAACATCAAGATGACTTAGCCTGTGAGCTGGTTGCTGCTTCAACTTCTCACCATCATGGCTAAGATGTTCATTTTCATATGTTGTTAAGTTTCAATGGTGTTTTTTCACACATACAGTTACACATTATTTACATTAGCGTACATTACACAATTGTTATGTTCTTTGCCACTGACTACATTGACATCTGTCACATACCCCACATGGCTGATATTGACTTGGTAGGGCAAGCTGGCTGTGCATGTGACCATGAATAAACTACTGTTTTAACTGCTAAAGTGGTGGTCCAGTGGTCATGTGACTGGAATAATCCTTTTGTCATTCATGGACATTTATTCGCACATCTGACCCATTTTTATGCATGTCACAGCAGCACAACAGCAACATTATTTACACCCGAACATTCCAGATGCAGGAAGACCCAGTAAGTCTATTAGCATGTTACATTAATTAAACATTACTTGGGTGACACAGTCAGCACCATGTGAGCTGACATTTTCTGTTTTTTTCACATGCACAGGACCATCAACATCTTTCTGACAGTGGCATATGTCAATCACATGTCGCTGTAGTCAGGATGATCAGTAGCCTTTGCCTGCCTCTGCCTGCTGTTATGACTGAGATGTACACTTACCTGTTGCTTGTGTTCCACTCTGTGCAGAAGGCTCTGTTTCCCATCAGGGGATGACAGACCCAGTAAGGCAGTATATATTGTTGCTATACTGCAATATCTTTAAGTGCAACTGTGACCTTCATGGCTAATTTTGTTTTGTTTACCTGCAAAGGACACTTTCCTTTTGGAAAACACTGTCAGCTATCTGGTATGTGCATATCTTATTTGCTGTACAGTGTACATATTTTTTAATGCTACATCATCCTATGTGTGTGCATACTCCTGGCTGTTCTGTATGTGTTTGATTTTACATCACACTGGCATTTCATCCCTCACCACTGGAGGTGGAGTTGGAGGAGAACATGCCAGGTACATCATCATGTACGTTTGATGCAATATTTTACTTCATATTTGTTTGACATGAGACTTATATGGCTTAACTCTACTCTAAAGGGCCATTACAGTGTCCACAGCACCACCAAAGTCATAAAATACCTGCTTCTGCAGGCAGAAATGAGAGCCATGTGGAAGAAAGATACCCAGACAGTTCCAATAGTAGTAGAAACAATGGGTCTTATAAAAAAGAATTTACAGTCGTATTTAGATATGTTACCAGTTCATGTAACACCATAGCAATTGCAGAAGGAGTCATTACTGGGCACATTGCGTGTGCTGGGAAGAACACTTTTGGCTGACATCAAAGAGTGAAACAATACTAATTTCATGAACTTTAATAGTACTTTGACTTAGGAATGGGGTCCATTCCCATCATGGTATTAGAAACCCAAAAGACTTGGAGAAATTAAAAACATGAGACACCAACCTGGTAAGTCAGCATCAACATAATTAGTGTAGTTAGTTACTAGTCCAATTATTTAAGCCATTTCATGCCTCATTTGACTTCTGCAAATGTACATTATGTCACCTCTGTCTGTATTTGAAGCATGTTCACTTCCTGCTTCTTTCAGTAGCCCATTCACTGATTCTCAGGTGGCATGTAATGCGCCTTTGTCTGCTAGTAAACTTAAGGCATGTGGGTCATGGTATAGATATCAAATAGGAAGATAATGTGGTCAGCCATTCAGATGATCTATAGGCATCAAAAACTGGATATGATGATGACCGTAACCTGCTATCCCATGCTGATGATGAGTCTTCCCCACAATGGAATGATAGTGTGAGAGTATATGTGAAAGTGTAGCTGATGACTGTGGCTGCATATCAGAGGGTGTATGTTTACTATTACAGGTTCATGAAAGTTCATAGTGTCACTATGGCAATGACCTGTGAGCCCCTGACCATGGTACTGATCATGCAACACACCAGCTTCAAGTGTAACATGAAGGTCAAGAGCACAGTCATTGAGTGGTCATGGTAGCACTAGCTGCAAAGCATGGTAGTATGGTATCTGCTGTACAACCTGTTGTATGTCTTGTTACAGTGGTGCTAGAGCAGTGCAATACTATAAACTGGCTATTACATGCACTGACCCACATCAGCAGATTGCTTCCAGTTGGGAAAGGTAGACACTCTTTCGGTAGAACCACAAATGGCTCTCATGCATGATTGTCTGTGTTGCAACATGCATGAACATCTGCTGTGGGTCAGTCTAATCTGAACCCAGTGGTCATGTCCAGACAGTAATGCCCCTATCCACATCATGTCCCAACCAGTTAGTGTCACCACAACCAGTTCCTTGGAAAAGCACTGTGGGCACAGTGTTTCCGGATGTGGCAGGGGCAGCCAAGTCTGTTGTGTGAGCCATTAGTGTGGGCACCCTTAGAGTATCACTGGTAGTTGATCCAATGTGAGTACAATTGTGTCATTCTAGCCCTGAGGCAATGATGACCACTGTGCTGACCCCTTCCTACTATAGCTGTAAATGGTTCTCAAATGTCTGATGCAGCAGGCTTTTTCTGCTCATTTATCTGACACCTGTGATTGCCTTCATGTTGTGTTATGCTGTATATATTTGTCATTGGGATATTTTAGGTAAAATATTGATAACTGCACTGCTCTTTGTGACAATCACCCTGTTTTCATTTTAGCAGCTCTTGTTAGCTGACATATAGCAAGCGCTCCTCCCAGTCATCATCACATTGCCTTATCCATACAACATTGATTTATACATTACACATTTCATTGATGTCTGCCGTGATTACATGCACAGGTATACTTCAGTGTGGATATCACTGATACCTGTGCCATTTTATTGTGGTACTGCACATGTCTCTCCCCTCAGCACAGTGCACACCTCTATTTACATATTCACCTTTTTTTCCCTTTTGCTGACCTGTCCTTCCCATGTGCACCTTTCCATAACTACCTGCTTGCACACACATATATACCTATGTTGCTGCATTCTATACAATGATGCATGTTCCGTGGTTGATGTGTAATACCAGTCATTGATGCTTTGCAGAATTGAACATTTTTGTTCATCTGGTTGACTCTTGTTGTTGCACACACCTTTGCATTACAGTGTTGCCTTATGTGTGGCATTCCAGGTCAGGCATGTCCCATACTATTTGTATGTAACATGTAAGGTATGTGGCTTTGTGTTTGGTCACTGCCATATTGCCAGTATTGCTGTTGCTGATGCTGCATGCTGGGGTGTACTACAGTGTTACACATCCCTAGGACATGTGTGATATATCTCAGTGCTATTGTGCCACCCCTGCTATTAGGTTCTGTTGGTTATGGTGCATTACCTCCCAATACATGATCCTATATTTATTCTGGTAATGGCAGTGAAAAGTGCTACATTTGCACACTAATTGTATGTATGACAATGTCCTATCTATTCATCGCCTTCTATTGGTCACACCACCAGTGGTCATCTTTGGCAATGTACCTTGCATAAGTGGTCCTATGGTGAATGTTCCTCTGTAGCCATCCAGACATGTTCATTTCTATGGCTCATATAAGGTTTTGCAATTGAATTTTGTGGTTATGGTACGTATGATGTTCAATGTGGACTCTTATAGGATTTTTCCATTAGTTGTGTTGTGTACTACTGTAGTGGGGCAACTCTGTGTGAACATCACTGTTTTGTCTGTATTCTTCTGTTCATGTGGTTTATAATGACCCAAATGTGTGAGCCAGATGCTGTTGTATTACCTAAGCTAGAATGTCTGCAGTCTCAATCGTCCATGCTTATTTCTTCTTACCCTTGTGTCCTTCTAATCATCCTATGACAGTTCTGACAGCTCCATGTCAGACATCTGAGATTCTTGGAGTAAGTCACTCATCCCTACAGCTGGCAGGCCACCATGACTTGATTTTAGTATGTTGTGCAGCGTGGAAGACATGGTGATCGACACTGATGCCTTTTCTAGTGTTTATTGAAATACACCCCCACATATGTTGAGACATCTGAATCTTGCTTTCAGCATACCTAACACATGCTCAGTGATGTTCCACATCATGATGTGCACTCTGTTGTATGCATCCTTAGCAGATGTCAATGGGCCTCTGTATGGTGTCATAAGCCAAAGCTCCAGTGGATAACCACAGTCACCGGTTTGTACATAGGGAAAACACATATTTAGTCTTCATTCTTACTGTTAACCAATAAGAAATATATTATGGCTGAGGTCCTATACTTCCCGAGTAGGAGTCCCTAGGGAATTTCACCATGTTGGAAAGTGGTCCTCAGACAACCTTCTCTTCATATTATTGCATCATGCAAACTACCAGGGTGTGTCACCATGATATTGCTAATGGGCTATCTACTGATCACACAACTTAACAACTGAGCTATGGCAACCCCTTTATATTGATGTAACATTCAGTATCAGATACTACTGGAGCTTTCATTGGAATGCTTGTGCTGCCTGTTGCACCAAGGACAAAAGGAAGTTGGTAATGGCTTAGAGTTGTTCCATGGCAATTCTGTGCTCCATAGCTATTGTTGGGAAATGGATGAATTCATCCACATTCCTGCACATTATTACCAAGAACTGTCCCAGAATGTGACTGGTGGCTGTCTGGGACACTCTTATGGCATCACCCATATGCCACTGAAATGTCCCAGATGACAGTATACCCAGGCTCAGACACACTTTTGCTTCTATTGGTACTGCATTACCCCTCAGACTGCATGAGGACATGTGGGGTGAACACCAGCTCTCTGCCTAACCTGTATCTGTCTATTATATCCCAGTCAGAGAACTGGCTTAGCTATGGCCTGGCTCAGTGCTAAACTGGCTGACTTCTGAGATTTATTTGCCGACTATCCTCTATTATGGCTTGTAGTACCCCAATGCATTCAATGCAGCTTACATTTTTTAAAGTAATATTTTGTGGAATCCACAGGATTGCTTAGAAATTCATAGAAAAGTGTAAAGTAAAAGGTAAGAACAAATTATGTCTTCTAAGTGTGTTCATAAAATTGTTGCCTTACTAGTCTATTGAATTTTATTATCATTAGCAGCATCCATTGTATTTTGGAATACAGTGAGCATATGCAAAATCCACAATTATGCTGAATAAATTATTACTTACTCTTGTATTAACATCTGTTATGGAATCCTGTCCCGCACTGATATGCTAAGTCTTCCTGTGCTGTCCACAACTTTCTTTTGAACTATGTCCCAAAGTTTCTTTCCAGATTTAATTAACTTATAAGAGGAGGAAACGATGCAATATTCAAATATATTTTGTGAGCATTTTCAATGTTTCTGAATAAGTGAAGTAGATCATTCCAGAGTAAATCTCTTGCAGAAGTGATTAAACATGTATGGAAAAGTCATACAAATGCTCTTGGATCTGCAGACACCGACAATTTCCTAAATTCACTTACATGTTCTTATACATACCTTGTGCCTCACAGTGGAATCACAGATAAGCATTCAGCAGTGAGCAAATAATGTGAGTGAATGAACTCTAAGTAAATGATAACTTGCCACCAACCAGGTAAGAGTAACCAGAATCCAATGTTTACGGAAAAACTTTCAAAAAATAAAGCATGCAATGGGAGTTTAAGGAGTGACGTGAATATAAGAAAATGCCCTTGAGTGACACTGAAGTCCTATGCCTGTCCTGGGTTCATTAGTGGAGTGGCAGTTGTTACCTTGCTTTTTCTCTTTCATGTACCATTTGTACAGTTTGTTTCGGACTTGGGTTATGGAAATTATGATTTTTTTCATATTTTGGTAAATAACTTTGCAAGGCAGCATTTGAATGTGCTAAGTAATACCTCATTTTGAAGACAGTATTGATAGTTCAAACATGATAAAAGAATTGTGAATGTATGTTGTACACATGTGCAGATATCAACATTTTTTTCGGACTTAGGTTATGGAAATTATGATTTATTTCATATTTTGGTAAATAACTTTGCAAGGGAGCATGTCAGTGGCCAAGTAATACCTCATTTTGAAGACAGTGTTACCCCTTACAACATGATAAAAGAACTATGGTTGTGCATTGTACACATGTACAGATATCACAGTTTGTTTAGTCTTGTACAATTATGAAAATTATACATTTTCAATACTTCTCATTATTATGCCCGTATCTTTGTAAGGCAGCATGGTGATGACACAGATGATGCATCATTTTGAAGATGACATTCAGATGCACAACTTCTACACTGATATGTAGGCTCTGTCTGTTACAGGTAATGAGATATTATGCTTTGTTTATTTATCAATTATGAGAAATATTATATTAATCATATTTCTGTGAATATCTCCATAAAGGTGCATCACACAGTAATTTTTAAGGTATCATTTTAAAGCTGACATTCATACTAACAAATTAAACACAAATTGTATGGGTCTACATGGTACATTGACCAAGATATTGTGCTTTGCTTTTCCAAAAAGGTAAAAGATATGCACACTATCAACATTCCTTGCCAAATATTTAATAATAACTTTGATATGCACTAACAACATTTATACTGTTGGAAAGGCCAGTCTCTACTGAACAATTTTTGCATTTATATTTTTAGTCTAGCTCTTATAGTTAAAGAGTTATAAACATTTGTTTTCTGTATGGTATTAGAAATGGATTTTCTGAAAATGAGCTCAGGCTGCACTGCTGTTCCTATGGTGGAATTAAGGAGACAGCTTTTTCAGAGCTGCTCTGGAGTGAATGAGTTAACAGAGCTAGTAAACATGCCTGAAAACCTGTAAGCTAAAACTTTGATCCTTTTCAAACTGAAATAAAATAAATAAAAAGTATATTTTGTCTTTGCTTTTATCAGATAAAGTATTAGTGGGATCTGCATATTCAATGTTCTATCTTAATTGTGGGACTGCAGATGCACACTTAAGTCAGTGTTAAGTTGTCTATTTACAACCCCACTAGCCTGCCTACTGACCCATTTTCTTTTGCAGTGCATCATATCCTTCCAGCGCTGACTAATGCTGCATTACAAAGGGGGATGTGAGTCAGAGGGCTTCAGGTTCTTTCATTAGCAGTGTTGGAGGAACTGATTATTTGTCAGACACAGATGTCACGCCTACTTTCAGTCTTTTCTGCCTTCAGTACAAGTAGTTCTTGTGACCTGTTGAAGCATATTTATCAGGTCAAAAAAGGAGGTAGTCAATAATTTACTAGTTATTCCATAACTGTGACTGACAAAGAAAACAATGAGGCATATTTTGGCATTTGGATAGCATTTATATATTAAAAGATCAAGAGAGAAAATGCCACTGCATCTTATAAATAGTCAAGAAGAAGAAGAATCATGGGACTTGCTGGGGTTATTAGCATCTTATTCAAAAGAGAACACATTTTGCAATTTCTGACAAACATTTCAAAACTCTGAGGTTGGCTGTGCTGTCACTTTTGCAAGTTATAATACATTTTATGACATTCATTGTCATAATAAGTCTTTAGAAGTAGATAACACAGCAGCTGACATACAAATGCTCTCATAAAGATATAGTATGTTAGCCAGTAACTACTGCTTCTCTGTCTAGCTTACATACTTTTGTGCTTCACTTTCAGTGGAATGAGTATGAGCAATTCGTTGACTGCTGGACCTTGTACAGGCCAATCAGCACTGGAGGTATTGATGATATCTTTTAACACTACTATCAGCATCATGTCTATGGTCCTGTATACAAACTGAGAGTTTGGAGTCCTTCTTCTGCAGCTTTGTGTCTATGATTCAAATCAAGGAACATATACCTTTTATAGATCATTCCTACTTAGTCAATAGGAACTTGGATTAGCTTATAGAAGCAAGCACGTGCAAACATAAATTTGAAACTTCTCTCTTCGACAGCTGCCAACACCTCACTACGGCATGGGCATTTAATTAACATACATCTGTTTTCTTAGTACCAAACAAGTCACACTTAGTTTACAAGCAAGCATCATAGAAAAGTAAAAAAGTTGCACTTAAAAGAAAAAAAAAAAGAAAAAACTACAAACGCTTTTTTTTTGAGTGGATATTTTGAGAGCAAAATCAGTTAAAGGTGAAGCTGTAATGTTCAGATTTGTAGTGACATGCAAAATGATGTTTGGGGTTAAATGTAAAGAACATGAAACACATGCCTAGAAAATATATGTAGTTCTGTAGTTTTATTTCATTTCATTGAGATGAATACACATACAGACATACAAAAATTGTCCTGCAAGTGCAGTAATGATGCCATACCAGCAAGCTCACCCACTCTACACACACACACACACACACGCACACACGCACGCACGCACACATGCACACACGCACACACACACACACAGAAACCTTTCCAGTCTAACTGATATACATATGCAAAGATACAGGCATATACTTATATCTACAAGTATGCAAGATGAATGTGTTTTAATATTAAATAGTTTTTACAGTAAATTAAAGATAAAAAGAGGCTGCGCATAAATGCTGAATGTTCTATGCTGACTGCTGACTGCTGACTGCTCAATACTGCAATCAGGTGAATTCAAATGAAATTGGATCCAAAACTTTTTTTTTCTTTTTTTTTTTTTTGGTGGGGTTTTTTTTCATCAGCTACTGAATTCCTATGCATTACAATAACCATGTTTTAGTCTGTTATTACTTGGAGAAAACTCAAAATACTTTTTTTTTTGCTAAAAAAATAAAAAAATTATTTGCCTTTTTTCTTTGCTTCACAGATTCAAGGAAAAGTACTATTTTCAATGCACAGTGCTCAAATTTGCCTAATTTAAGCATTTGTGTTTCTCAGTGGGAAACAGATCCCACCAAAGCAATGTAATTAGTACTTCCTGACTCATTTACAGAGTATCAACAAGTGGCTGTGGGGAATTGCTTGGAGATTCTGACAAATATAATGACAACTGCTCAGTTAAAGGTTTCCTTTCTTACTGGAGCACAACAGGGATACAGGTAGCTATCTGGTAGGGCATGTAGGACATCTGTAGTCCAATACAGTTCCTTATGAAAAAGTAATAAACACAGTCAATACATATCTATATCCATCCATTCATCCACCCAACCATAATCCCTGTTTCCTATTTTCTACATGGGGTTGAGGTGTCACATCAACAGTGAGAATCATCCTCAGCCAAAATTTACACCACTGGGTGGCCAGTCATGTTGCTGTTCTTCTTCCATCCATTCACATACATGCATACTCACACCTATGGCTAATTTATAGTGACCAATCCACCTACTGCATATCTTTAGAGAGTGCAAGGAAACATAAGCACCTGGAGAAAACCCACACAAAGAAAGGATTGCAGACTCCACAAAGAAGGCAACCCAACTGAAAACTGAACTGAACAACTGCATGCTGTGAGGCAACAACACTATCCACTGCACTACTCAGCAAACCATACTTACATAATTTACATATCCTGTCTATATACACAACATGCAAAATAACTTAATTTGTCATTCTCGGGGGTTATGATCTGGATTAAGTGATAATATTCTATAGAGTCACAGACATTTGTTCCTCAGTTGTTGAGTCTTTCAGCTTTTCCCTGTTAGGGGTCGCCACAGTGGAACTCTGGTCCGCTAATGATTGGCAGTAGATTTTTACATGCCAAGTCGCCAGCCCTGACACACAACCTTCAACGAAGGCACGCCCATTCATGCATGTCTACACACAGAAGATGCTCTAGCTGAGAATTGAACAGGACAACGTCTTACTGTGAGGTGACAATGCTACCGCAGCACCACCACGGCAAAAACCTTACAACACAAATCCAAGGAGGAATTGTACATGTTATGTAATTATCAGGGAATTGGATTTATTTTAAAATGTATTTGAAATTTTACACCAAACACAGGCATTGATTTGCTAAACAAAACAAAGTTTGAACACATTGAAAACATTCTTAGCATGAGTAACAGTAAAATTATCTTCCCTTGAAACTTCACTGTATTGAGTATGCATCTATCAAACCATTATATTACAAAAGACCTACTGGGGTTTCTAGATAAACAGCATTCAGTGAAGTACTAATTAGCTGCTTTGTGAAGAGTGCATGAAATAAAATGACACATGTGTAATGCAGTTGCTAACCGTCTGGGACAGCCCCCACTAGACCCAAGTGACCCTTTTCAAGGTCGAGTCCTGGAGTACTGCCTAGTGATGTGACTTGGCCAGAGTGACACAGAAGACAAACACAGGCTGAAGGGTCAAACCCAGTACTACAGAATGCAGCTCTCTAAGATGTCTTAAATGTTCTCATCTGCACTAAGATCTAGATAAAGTGTTAAAGCCCAAACCAGGTTTAGTCCAAGCTGACTGCCTGCAAAAAGACAAGGTAAATTAAAAAAATGCATTCATAGTGAAACCATTAACATTAAACTCATAGACTTCATGTTGTCTCTTTTATTCACAGCTAAATAATAAACACACTGTCAACATTCAACAAAACAAAGAAAGCAAGTATATTATCCAAACAACATGGCTCATATAATGATGCTCATGTTTACTACAATTTATTCCGTCTTTGGCACCATAACTACTCTGGGATGCAGGAACCAAATATTTACACACATGCAGACACATACACACACACACACACACACACACACACACACACACACACACACACACACACACACACACACACACACACATGCATCAGTTGCAACCACTGGTATGACTATATACATCAGAAATAACTTGAGATTAAGTCAATGAATACAGTCATAAATAATGGCCCAGAAATGTATCTCAGATTGCTGCTGTCAAAATAATACGGTTCAAATTCCCTCTGCTCTCTCGAATTCATAGCTCAAGAATCAGAAACAAAGACATCATAAGGAGCTTTTAAATATTTCTCTTATTTAATTAGGATGCTGCAAGAATAAGAAACTTTGCATTAGTAAGTATTTTCTGAAGGATAAACGCCTGAAGCTGACATTCCTCCTGTCATTACTTTGTGACCACAGTCTGCATAAATTTGCCAGAAAGCCACAAGTTTTAGAAGCAACAGAAACAATAGCTCTAACTTTTTTGGTTCAAGAAATTTGAGCAAAGGCAAAAATAATGGAGGTGGTGACAAATAAATGACAATTTTATATGTTATGTTATATATCTGTTAATCAGATTGATCAGGGGTGATCCAGGTTAAGTGATTTACTCAGTCACACAGCAGGCAAATGGACGTGAAAAGAGTCACACCCTCTTCTTTGACTACAGGATTTACTTAAAATGTAAATAGAATAGTAAGTGTTACATGGGCATGCAATTTCTGATAAAAAATGAAGTTGTAAAGGCTGTTATTGCTGACTGACTGACTATAATCTTCAGTGATTTACCAGGAAAAGGAAGTTAACGAGGTCACAGGGCACAAATATGAGGCAGAATCAGAGAACTTTGATACTTTTATGATTGGAATTATTGACTGACTGTAAATGAGTTTACAGGACACAAATACGAGGCAGAATTAGAGAACTTTGATACTTTTATGATTGGAATTATTGACTGACTGTAAACCTCAATGGCTTTTAACTTTCAATGATTTATCAGAAACTGAAAAAGTGAGTCAAGGTCTACCTGTCACTGTAGAAAATTAAGGTTCTAAGCTCTTTATCTTCCTGTATTCCAGGGTAAATGGTTCAACTCTTTCTATCTCCATTTGCCTGCTGTATGAGTCTGTCCAAGTCACTTAACCAGGCAGATCTGAAAAGTGGGTTTACCTTTATTAAAAAAAAATGTTTTAGCATTTAATGACATTATCATGTCTTTGAATAATCATGTCTTGAGGATATACTTGGGGATACCTGAGGTAGGTCTTGGTCAATGTCCTTTTAGCAGTGTTGCAAGTCACTGAGAAGTCATTATACCTATCTGAGGAAGGAATCAGACAGCAGGACACACACACACACACACACACACACACACACACACACACACACACACACACACACACACACACCTGTGGAGAGGTCACACAGCATTATCAGCAATCATTATACACTTCCGTCTGGTACATTTTCAAAAATTGTTGCCATTTATATCCATGGACAAGTAAGAAGAATGGAACTGGCATTAAAGACTATGTTGCTCTCTAAATCACTTAAAGTATATTGTAATACACACAGAAGGGTCCATGTAATTACTAACCCAATGTAGCTTTGCTGACATGATGCATATTCACCAAGATGTGGAAGCTTTTTATGTAGATAAAGAGTAGCACAAAGGAGGACAGCAACACACTCCAGGGGTGGCATTTAATGTGTGTTTCTTGTTTTGCATCATGTGATGTTGTATATCTTAATATTTGGGCACAGTACTGAGTGAACTGGTGAGCATATGTTGAATTTTAGTGTAGTGGATTTAGTCTGTAGTATTGCCCTGTGCTTTATGTGTGCTGTATCATGCTCTGAGCAGAAACCCCAACAGGATGATCACTTATACTCATTTACTGAGAAAAGGAGAATATGCCATATTGTTTATTCTTTAGATTATGCTTCACATCACAACTGCAAGAAAAATCCAGCCCAACTAGAGTTTTCACCGCGTTATACCTTAAACCTCCTGTAATGGAGGCCCATGGGATATATACAAATGGCCCTTTAAAGACATGTGTTTCAGCTACATAGCTTTTGAATATTCACAACGTTTTACTTTTTAAGTCTATATGGGAACATTGGAGTCAGTAAAGTCAACTCCCACTAGCTGTGGACATGTATATTTCAGCCTTTTACTAACCACATCAACCAAGCATAAGTGGATTGTTCAGCTACATTTTAGGAAGACAGAGCTTAAAATCAAGAATGATGTGCATAAACATTAAGGTGCCAGAAAAATGTACCAACTAACATCCAATCCAAAGGATAAAAAGGGCACATTGACAAACCATTCAGAAAAAAAACAGCCTGGCTAAAGTTTACTGTGTTATACCTTAAACCTCATTTAATAGACTCCCATGAGTATATGCAAATGACATTTTAAAGACATACATTGTTTCAGTCAGTATTTTCATATTAACACAATGCTATAGGGTACATTGGGGGTCTCGTACTCAAGTAGTCACTGGTGCTGTATGAGGACTAGCAAAGTTAGGTAAGGGTTATAATCTCTAAGACAAAACAGAAATGCAGGCTGAGTAGCTAAAAAGTAGTGTAGTCATTTCATAGTTCTCAACCTTCCATCTCCAAAATGAGGAACACTTGCCTTCATAATGTGGAACAAATGGGCAAAATGTGGAACACATACTAATGGCTTATTAACAACTTCAACTAGGAAGGTCATGGGATGGTTAAAATATGCTGGTTTTACTCATAAGGAAGATCATTTAATGACCTAATATGATTAATGTCTACTTACCATGGATTTCACTTAAAAATAATCCTAACACTGAATGTGTGACAGACTCTTTCAATGTGGAACTTTGAGGAACTGCGAAGAACATGAACTTTTTAAGACCCCAAATGAGGTACGTTCCTCGTAATGAGGTACACTTAAGAGGTATGCCTCATCTATAAATATGGTGGTTTGAGAACTGCTTGAGTGCTGAGAGCAGTTTGCTTTAGATCCCTAGGGTACATTGCATTACAGACCTTATTGATCTATCTCACTTTAGTATGCAAAAACACCAGTTAGTATAAGATGAATGAGGTGCAGAAAATGACCAAGTTAAAAGGTCTAGAATTCTCCAGAATCATCCATAAAGTCCAAATTTCCTGTAGACTAGTTTTGATTTCATTTCTGCACTCTAAAAGGCTAGAGAAAATGCAAGTCTCCAGGAAAAAAGCAGAAATGACACACATTCTAGATATGGCATATGATATAATGCTTCCAATATCATAATTACACCCATTCTTTGTATGGCATATGCTACAATGCTTCCAATATCAATTTGAGTAGTAGGGCAGCACAACAGAACATCTCAATGAGTTGTCCTGGTTCAGTATAATTCAAGACTCATCTCAGTAATGGATATAACAAACAATTTTTTCTCATTTTTACTACCAGTTTTCCTTATAGCATTTCTAGGAGCTTGTCTCATTGCCTCTGGCATGGCTATTACTTTGTACTGACCAATAACTCCATGTTGCACCATATGCCTACTACAACAATTTATTGAATAAGGTTACATACTTTCATCATTTACCATATGATTTCATCAGAACAAAGGTATTGGCCCATAATGATCCTTTAAATACCCATGGAACATAATCACATAATGACAATTACATGACAATATTCAATAAAAAAAGTTAAAAAACACTGTCCTAAAAAGTTATACACAAAGTGCATTATTTTCAAATAAATACATATATGCAAAACTTAAGAAATTTCTACAGTTTTGCAATTATTTTTAAAATAATACTTTTAATGAAAGCCATGTCATTAATACCACAATTCTTAGTAACATTCAACAGCAATTGTCAGTATTACTGTCTATGTTCTTTATTGTTTTCCAGTCATGTCTCTTATTACTCACTGGATTCCTAAAATAAAAAAAAAAATCCAAACAAAAAAAAAAAAAACGGTCTACTTGATATGGCTGAAATTTCATAATGTCAACTTTCATATGGCCGAGACCATATGATCGACATTTGAAATCACGACCATTCAGGTAAACCACAAAACACAAACACAAAGTTATGTTAATGCTGCTAGCAGGGGAGCTTTACACCCCTGCACCCCCCCCCCCGTAACTTTAATACACCAACTCCGAGATCGCACTACAGTGCGGAAGTGGAAATCTTTCCATTCCGCACTGTAGCGTGATGCCAGTTCCCCATGGTCCACATTTCAAGTATCGATCATATGGTCTCGGCCATATGAATGCCGACATTTTGAAATGTCGACCATTAGAAGGGGACCCAAAAAAACACATCTTTTAAAATTGCATAAGGCATTATTCATGACCGCCATAGCCATGTTTTTAAACCCTTTGTCTAAGATCTTTATTATTTTCCACCACAGAATACTACACATAAACAACTAGCATAGATAAATTATCCCCCTTAATATTACAATAACACTTTATGTTACATGAAATAAAACATGGACTACCACTCTAATCTCAATAATGAATTTACGCTGCTTACATACTCTACATTGCAGCATCCTACCATTAGAGTTACTACCGATTTGTTTTTCTCTTTAAAAAAATATATTTTTTAAATTAGGCCTAATTTTATATACATAATTAGACTATTCACCCAACAAATGTTTTAATAGACCCATACCTATAGATCTGTTCCAATTTTTACTCAAAATATTTTTATATTATGAAAAATATTATTAAAGGGAAGAACCAATACTAAAGTAAAATTAGATTTTCTCTTGTCTAAAATACCAGGAGAGGGAACAACATTAACAGATTTAAAATTAGAACCACTACCCATCTCATAACCACTACTATTGTCAGTTTGATATGAAACTTTTAAAATAGGTCTAAAACAACTAATTCACTAAGAATTAACCTTCTTACTATGTCCATTTGTGAAACTTAAAAAATATACTCAATCGAAAAACTTGTTCTTCAAGGAATGTAATTGCTTATAAAACATTGTATCATCCAATGTTAGTCAAGACAACCTTATTAAAAGCCCTTTGATTAAACTTTTTTTCCTACCAGTGGTCCTTGTTTAAATATGAGCCTGATATCCAGTATATTGATGACTTAGCTATTCCTCATATACCATGAGGGATCTCCAATTTGCATTACATGCAGGTGATTACGAATGTCTGTAACTCTCAACCAACCTCAAAATGAGCAAAATATTATGTAAATCATCATTCATAGTATACCATTTAGGTGCAGATTTAGGACAAACTGGATACTTCTCTTAACCCCTATAGACAACTCCCCCTAAAAGAAAGAGTATAAAAAGTGAGGCCAAGCACAGGACCCAACTCTGGAGTAGCAGTACCTCTCTTTTAAGTTCAGTGTATCTTCAACAATTATGCCTTATAAAAAGATGTTAGGATGCAGCTATATCAGGTATGCTTATCATTTCAAAAAGCAGTTTATAACTGGAAATACTGCAGAATAGAGGTTGCAAGGAATGTCAGTCAATAAAAATCACAGTCAAGTGAATATGGATTGACACTTCTTAAAAATACAAATGATTTTTGAATTTTACAGATTAAATTACAAATCTAATATGATATATAATAAAATAAAACATCGCTCACAGACTTCAAACAATTGGAACAAGGGATAGCTCAAAATGCAAGGTGCAACCCATTCTGATTATATGACTTTTCTTCCTATCTTTCTTTCTTTTTTTAGATAATGTCAGAATAATTTAAACAGTTAGTAGCTGACACTTAGATTCCGTAACAATTCATATCTACAATCTCGCCATCTACCATTTCTGTTAATAATATCTAAAGTGCAGAATCTAATGCATGTCACATGATCACTGACATCCTCACGTCTAGCACTGCATTAACAAAATTCTTACTTTTTGTATCATACAGATGTCATAAATGACATGCATTGTATGTTCAGTTTTATCAATATAAGAATAACTGTATTCATGTAGTGGCAAAATAAGCTACTCATTTAATTTGACTTTCAAAATAAAACATTACAAATCTAAGTAAACTGTAATTGTTATGATTCCTGACAACATTAGTGCACCAAATAAAATCATTGGTACTGCAGGGGTACGTATTTACAATCCCTTTAATTCCATCAAGTATAGAATTGCTTATTTTTATTATATATTTTGTTAAATGTACAGTAAACTCTCAGTTAACTGGAACTCAAGCAACTGGCACTCTTAATCAACCAGCAGAAAAATATCAAAGGAATACAGTATGATTTTTATGTGTTGCACTTTCTGCCCCATCCCCCCAGAAATATATCTTACGTTTTTAGAGTTTGAGTTTTAAAAATTAAAATAGGAATAAATTCCATCTTTTCCCAACCTGAGAACAAGTCAAACCAAACAAATAGTATAGGATAAAGTACTAGTCAAGCCTATTTTTAATAGTAACTCTCAAGCAACCAGAAACTATAGTTATCCAGCGTCTACCAATTCCCATGGGTGCCGGTTAACTGAGAGTTTACTGTATCTTTCAAATTATGGCCTCTCCTCTAAGAAAAATGAGGTCGTGAATAATAGTTCATAGTATTATTGAGTGATATTTCCTAGCGTTTTCCTTATTAATCCTTCTTATATTGAGTGATATTTCCTAGCGTTTTCCTTATTAATCCTTCTTATATTGAGTGATATTTCCTAGCGTTTTCCTTATTAATCCTTCTTATATTGAGTGATATTTCCTAGCGTTTTCCTTATTAATCCTTCTTATATTGAGTGATATTTCCTAGCGTTTTCCTTATTAATCCTTCTTATATTGAGTGATATTTCCTAGCGTTTTCCTTATTAATCCTTCTTATATTGAGTGATATTTGCTAGCGTTTTCCTTATTAATCCTTCTTATATTGAGTGATATTTCCTAGCGTTTTCCTTATTAATCCTTCTTATATTGAGTGATATTTCCTAGCATTTTCTTATTAATCCTTCTTATATTGAGTGATATTTGCTAGCGTTTTCCTTATTAATCCTTCTTATATTGAGTGATATTTCCTAGCATTTTCCTTATTAATCCTTCTTATATTGAGTGATATTTCCTAGCGTTTTCCTTATTAATCCTTCTTATATCAAGTGATATTTGCTAGCATTTTCCTTATTAATCCTTCTTATATCGAGTGATATTTCCTAGCGTTTTCCTTATTAATCCTTCTTATATCGAGTGATATTTGCTAGCATTTTCCTTATTAATCCTTCTTATATTGAGTGATATTTCCTAGCGTTTTCCTTATTAATCCTTCTTACAATAACCCCTCACTCCCATTATTATCGTTCTGAGCTTATTTTCCACATATTCTTTTCTCATTGCAGCATGGATTCTAGTAATGTCTGCTTCAAGATAAGGGTTCTAAACAGTAACCCTCCTATTGTCATTTATTCTTTCTGCTTTACCCTTTAAAACATTTCTCGTATATTGTTTGCAAGAATCATTTTGCTTTGTTCCTCAGAGATTTCAACTGCTCGTCTTTATCTGATGCATCATGTGTAATCTAAAAGTACTTCCCATAGGTATATTGGTTTATACATCAGGGATAGCAGCTCTTATAATCTGAAAAAAAGTTATTAACTGATATTTTCTCTCTAAATATTTTAATTTTAGTCATAGTAGCTATACCTCTGTTGAGCTGGACATACAAAAAAAAAAAAAAATAAGATAAATGATCTTGCTACTTAAAATCGCATTGATGTCCCTGGAATATAGCTATCTAAAAATATCCACCACAATAAAAATATATTCCTTAACAGGGTAAGCCCTTTAGATAAGCAATTCATTTGCAGGGATGACTTGGAAGCAAAGTTTGGTCAACTGGGTTAATTATAATGATGGTGTAGACACATGGAGACTGAGGGAATCATGACCTACATATGCTCCGTGCCTTCCCAAACACATGCCCCATTTTAGAAACGTGACTCTAATATTTTATTTTGATATTAAACAAGCCAAGCAGCTCAAATAAGTTGACTTGCTTATATTCAAGGCATGTCCAGGCATATGAGGGAACCATGTACATCTCCATGGACATTCCCCTGCTTTTAAGTGAAATATATTATGCTCTAACACATTTGGATTAGGATAAAGTCATACTTGCGAGTGTATTCAAAATGGCCATGTCTCCATGTCTCTTCAATTTCTTCTCATTACTGTCCTTGTTTTTACGTACAACTTCTGACTTATCAAGATCATGTAACTAACCTGGGAAAGCTCCACCACCAATACGTTTAAAAGTCTTCTGCTTCAGATCTGATAACCACTAGACTAATGACAGAACTGAGACACTTACCTGCTGACACTTGTTCCTATGGAGTAGCTCTTTGCTCAGAAATCTTACATGTTATTCCCTAGGCAGTAACTATGCTTTAAGCTCATATGTGCTCAGTGATCTTATGATGAACAAATGAAACATAAAAAATGCACTTCCTTATATATTCAGAAAACAGATACAGCTCTAACAAACAGTGGGGCAATAATAATTGATATCAATGTAAATGAGATATCACTCATAAAACAGAAGCAATCTTTGAAGAGAAGCCCCTTGCTTTTAAAACTGAAAGTGAATGAATACAGAAAGTAAGCCAGTGGACAGCTTTTTTTTTCCAGTTCTCAACTCTCAACAACCTTCACTCCAAAAATTTATAGTACATCTGTTTCATGAATGTAGCAAATATTAATATTCAACTCAATTCAATTGTTTTATCTTGAGAAGGCAGTTGGCATTCTGTATGCAAATGCATCATTAGAGGAATTAATAACTAATCCTGTTTAATTATTCAACGTGTAAGTGCAATAAAAGATTAAAATGAAAACTTAAATCCATTGCTGTGATGAATTAGACTCTTACCTAGTGATTTCAGCTTTGCGACTGTGTTTGCTTTCAGTATTTAAGTCAAAATCGAAGTATTTCAATTGATCCTTAATGCAAGTGATAATGGAGAGTTTTCATAATGCAGTTCAATTATTTTCCATCCTAAAACTACAGACGATATTAACATTACGGTGAACTTGTTATAGCTCCATGATTTCACGAGAGCACTAAACCAAGTTAGGATAAGTTGCTTCATAGGATTGGGGCTGCTTACTTCAGAAGTAAAAGATTATACATGCCTTGGACATGGACATGCTATAAGTGAAAATGAGAGCTACCATTTTAGTTTAATTTAGAAATGTGTGTAAAAGATCCAACTTAGTTATGTAAATGAGGGCATCTTTCGGACCTTGGTAATTCATAGTCACTTTTTGGTATGCAACTACTTTGTGCATACTTCTGTTACAAAAAGAGAATTTATACCTTTTACAGTTGCTTTGCAAAAGGGCAGATATGCTCTGTTTTGGCAAAAGCCTTAGTATTTTACAGTCTGAGTTGCTTGTTTCTGCCATAGCAAACTCAGTACACTAAGCAGTGGTTGTTGATTTATGAGAAGGAGATACTGGTAGAAGTACTATAACAGGAAAGGATCTCATCCCATCAACTGCCTTACAGTGTTTGATTTATGGTGCTATATCACCAATGTACTGGCATGGCATCCTTGCAGTACCCATAATTCTCATATATTGTACACATCTTTGCTGTCACTACTTCTTGCATTATAGAATTCCTTATGGTAACCTGGTTGGTAAGTGTAGACTAGTATAAGATTGTTAACTATTCCTATATCTTTTAACTGAGACAGGTAATGGTGATTAAACTCCCATTCCTTACCTGCTACATTTTCCAGGTGATGTAAGCTACCCACTCAATGTTCATAGTAGTGTGTGGGTGGAAGTTGAGACAGATACAGTGCCTATAACTGTACTGTGCACAAGGATCATCACAGCCTTGTCTCTGGCCTCCACCTGTCCAATTTACTGGTTAATTTCTTCATGTATACTATTCTGTAGCACCCTAACCATCTCTGTCTGACTCTCAGTGACAATAGCCTTGGGCTGAACTTTGTCAAAGCACACCTACTGCTGGGCAAACAAAGCCTTCTGTATCTCTGTAGCTGTGAACGATATTTTCACTTGGATCTGCTGTGTACAGGCATGTCAGTGTGCAATGGAAACTCCGGCAGGGTTATATCCTTCACAGGTTCAGGATGTGCACTAGAAAGGGATGTTCAGCTACATGGTATCACCCTCCCCCCATATAAACATACCTTCCGGTAATATAATTTCCTCATTATGCAGAGTTTGTGAGCCTTTTTCACTGATTACTGAGTTATCCATCTCCTGTGGGGAAGAGGATACTCTGACGACATGAGGTTGTGTCATGAGTACTAGAGTTTGGACAATGCAAGGCCCACCACCAGAGCTATGATGACCAATTGCATTCTGCATAGCATTACTTCTTGAACCTCCCACTGTAACATTAGCTCTTCTTCTGCACTGCGCCAGGTGAGGTGAGGTTCTCTTCTACTACACTATTTATGTCAGCTATAACTTTATTCTATACTTTAGCTTGCTCTGCCCATTTTAGCCTTTCTTTATCAAAAATATGTTTTTCATGGGTCTTTAGTGCATTCATGAGGATATGAGTATGAGTTATCTCACAAGTAAAACTTTCTGTCCTGTGTCTTGTTCCATGATGCTGTATCATCTTTTTCTTAAAAATTATAATGTAACAAGGGTAGGGTGAAGGGGCTCCTGCCCTGGGTACAAAGTGTTAGGGGAGAGATTGAGAGTTCCTGGTTTGCTGAATTCTAAACCAAGATGCAGGTAAAAAAAGGCATGCTTTTTGGGAAGATCAGAGGCAGTGAACACAGACCTATTTACAAAGAATGATATATGGACGTGCTTAGGGGAAGAAATGTCATCTGTTACTGGTATCTCCCATACTGGTGACCAGTGCAGGCATAGGTATAATGACCCACAGTGGATCTGGTGACCAGTGCAGACATAGGTATAATGACCCACAGTGGATCTGGTAACCAGTGCAGGCATAGGTATAATGACCCACAGTGGATGAGTCCCAGTCAGTTTGCTCACTGAGTCTCAAAGGCTGAGGAGATGAAGCCAGAGTTCCATAATAAGTATTATATTTACATTTCTATTGCAGTATTAAATATGAACTATATTATCTATCTTAAAAACTCAGTTGAGCTTCATAAGAAATGTCTAATGCATTTAAGTTAGTCAAGGTCACTCTGTCATGAGCATGAGTATTGCAGAAGTTAACAGTTGTCTGCATGTACAATACAGTGTGGGACTTACTGCTAACTTCTATTTCATTGTTAATATAAATGCACATAACAATAATGTAATAGAGCAATAATTGGATTTCAGTGTAAAGCAGTACTGTTTATGCTGCGTTCTGCATGTGCTTTCTGTTACCTTTTTAATAATCCAGATCATCTGATCAAATTCTCAATCAGAAATGCATTTGCTTCACTTATAAGTTATGTGTAACACTAAGAAAGCCAACTGCTACATATTTCTAGAAGATGAGTGACATAATACTGATTATATATTGGAGATTTCCATAACTTTTCTCAGCTTCTTGAAATGATCCATTCAGGGGAACCACACACCCCAGTGGGGTGGAGGTGGGAGTCTAAGGGACTAATTGAAACTATACATTGGTGATACGTTTTGTTGAAATGCTAGTTACACTGTTTGTGCCTTGGATCAATGCAAGACTTTTGCAGGTAGGCCTAAAAATGGAAATGCCAATGAAATAATGTATGCATATTAAAAACAGATACAGTTAATTGAAGAAATTCTGCTCTGTTTACTGATGGCACTAGAAAGTTGTTTTTAGCCACAGCAATGCCTGTAAGAGTCTGGCCTTTCTGAATTTTGCCATCTTTTTTCACTAGTAAGTAGATCAATACCTCAGTTACCATCTCTCACTAAAGGTAGCCGGTGCTTCTGAATAAAAGTTGCAAACTGCCCGTGACTATTTCATTTCATTCACAATGCATTCATTCCTTTTCCTAAAGGGATACATAACACTGTGTATTGCAGGGTGACACCCTTGGCTACTTAACTGGTAGACAGACAAAACCATTTCCTACTGCCTATGATTTGGTGGCTTGCTTACAATATAACATTTCTAGGTAAGTACTCAGTCCCGTAGACATGGCTGGTGTTAGTGAACTGAAATACACTGCACAGACACTGGTTATTTTTATTAATTCGTCCATTTTATTGTTTTATTTCCACAGCAGCTGATGATATCATAGACAATCTTCGACTTTACCTTAGGAGAAAGGGTAGTGTACCCCCTGATTCCATGCATAAAGTTTAGCATCAACAAATGCATGAAATAAAACACTGCCACGTTGTTACTGCGAACACCAAAAACATATAATGATGTCAATCACGGATTCCAGAAATGCATGCAGTTATTCTGTCATGACTAAGGAAATCCACTATTATAAATATAGCAAATTTTTCAGAAAAGCTCACCTGTAACCGAACCTGTGTACATCACTATTGTCACGATAATTTCCATGTATCTAATCATTACTATTTTAAAAAATACTGAATACAAATATCATTGTTCTCATTTTTTGATGTAAAATAAAGACGTGCAAATAAAATACTTACAACTCATTTTCTTGTCTCTTTTTTTTGTTTCCTTCTGCATATCCAAATGTGCCAGGGGCACCTCAACTCCAGTCAAACCAGGGGAAGTCCTAGGGCTTCTGTGCAGAGGGAGAGTAGTTTATCTAGGGTTCATATTACATTATCGAAACTTTAAAAGTTCAAAAGCTATATGGTCGGACCCATATGTTCGAAGTTTTAAAATTTTGAAAATGACAGGAAGAAAATAAGAAACAGAAAAAAACCTGCCTAAAGGTTGTAAGCAGGGGTTAAGACCACCTGCACCCCCCCCCACTCTTTAAATATACCAACTCTGAGACCGCACTACAGTGCAGTTAAGGGAAATCTTCCTTTAGCGTACTGAACGGAGATCTCCATTAACACATTCAAACTTTTAAAAGTTTGAACATATGGGTTTGACCATATAGCATTCAAACTTTTAAGAGTTCGACAACGTAATAGGGAACTGTTTGTCTATCCCGGTGGGCATCCCAGAGGGAGGCAGTTTGGAAATCTGCCATCTAAAGCCTGAGAACCTATCAATGCCTGAACTGGACAGAGATGGGAAGTGTGGCATGGCCCATAACTAAGTCTCTTTCAGTGAGTGCAAGACTTGCTGTCTTGGTCACCTCCAGCCACAGATCCAGAGGAAGCCTTGACTCCTTACCCTCAGGGACCATCCAGCCAGGAATATTAGTGCACAGATCACTGTGAAACACTCTGGACTGGGGTGGAATTGACTATGAGGGTTTCACCATCATCCCCTTTGAGTCTGTTCATCTGTACATCTGTCTTCCTTTCCAGCTATCAGCCCAACATGGTTTATATTTATCTATAGCTATCTATCAGTATAAGTATATCTAGATAGATAAGCAGCAAATGGGACTGTCATCATTAAAAGAAGTAGATATACCAATCTTCTCACGCAAATCTCTTAATTCATTCCATTTGTGTTTTCCCAGTCTGCATTGTCCCCTTTCCCAACTTATAATTCATAAAAAGGGGTCCAAATAAGGACACTTTCAAAATGAAGTAAGAGCTTATAGAAGTTTTAATAAGATGCTAGCTGGCAGTACTGAACCTTAATCAGCATACTTGTGGATAGTTCTTGTGAGATTAGCACACCCCTATGGCTCCTAATGACCCCTGAAAATATAAGAAAGTATTTATGAACTTATGAATATATACAGCATCTGCAAAATTTTGTGCCCATTTCACACATATTTACATTCTTTGCAGTGGACTTAAAAAAGATTCAGATATGTAGCTATGTACTGGTCATTCCTTAGCTGGTATGAACATTTCCTAAACCAGTGCTGCAGTTTACATATTAACATACTGTCATAGCATAACTCTACACATGTTCACCTCGCATGTGTAGGGTTGGGATATGTCTATGTCTATGTCTAATACCATCATCTATCCTAAAACAATATTTACGTAATGCTACTAAATGCACTGCATTATATAATATTTGCATTTAGCCTTAGATGCATGTAATAGAAAACAAAAACTTTATTTTATTAATTTTAAATGTAATACAATAACTTTTGCTTTTAATTGAGTACCTGTTTTGCAGGGTAAGCAGAATGTTACTGGCTGTTTCTGTGACGTGCTCTGCTCATATTCACACCACATGAGAACCAGGCAACGAGGCTTGTCTATATATTAGGCCATTAACTGTTTGTACTATTCCAGTTACAGAAGGCTGCCATCTGTGTGTTGTCTCTCCATCACTGATGCAGGAGCATGCAATGTTACAATCTGCAGGTACCTAGATAGGTGAGGGTAGGTGCCCGATTCACTAGTAGTCATTCATCGATACTCTGATAGCCCGCTTTATCCAGCTCATCATTATTACCGATATCCAGAGCCTGCGCCAGTTTTCAGTAGATACAAAGCAGAGATATTAATTCTGAATATGATGCCATTCTAGCTCAGGATTCACACAGAGGTATATATGCGGATCTACTTTGTAATTTCGAAATAACACAATGTCAAACGTTAAAACAGCGAGACAAAAATGTCAAACATGTTTTTTCCTGAATGTATAGAATCTTGAATATTATGTCGAAACGTAAGTAATTATTCTGGGCTGTAGATGTGAATTTGACGGTGTTTCGTTAAAGTTTAGAAGTTTTGTCAAAAATAGCTATGGTGGCCATTACATTGTGAGGTAGTGAAGCTTACAGTAGGTGTGGAGTATTTCGGGGTTTGGAAAAAAAATATATTGTTTTAAGTTTATGGTAAATGTGGTTTGTACATTGGAATATGCAAATGGAAGTATGTGTGTTTTTTTTTTTTTGCAAGTGGTGATTTGTTGTTGCATTACGGTGTTTATGTTTATAGAGGGTATTGTTTTTTAATGAGGCAATACAGCTCATAACAGTATATTTACAGGTTTCTTCGTGGTAGTGTGATCTTGGAGTTGATATATTTAATTAGCTGGAGGTGTGGGGGTGCATTGGGCTTGCACCCTGCTTAAATTTAGAGGAGTTGGCTGTAGTTTGTTTTGTTTGTTGGTGTGGTTTTTAATGGTGACAAGAGCAAAGTTATATTTATGTTGTGTTTTCGATGTTTAGAAACTGGATTATTTAAAGTTTCAGGATATTGTGTTTTCGTGCTTTTGGTGTCATTATTGTAAGGATCAACACTGTGGTATTTTGAAATTACAAAGTAAATCCATACATACACACACACACACACACACACACACACACACACACACACACACACACACACACACACACACACACACACACACACACACAAACACATGCATGCATGCACACACACACAGACTCACCCACAGGCAATTTGACGGATCACTATTTCACAAGTGTTGTATTACTGACAGGTGAAAGGAAATTAGGTAAAATCATGTGAGCAAAGAGACATGTAAATTTTACACAGAAAGAACCCATTCACAAGGTCAAATGGACACCCAAGTCCTGTAAACTTTTGCCCAGTGATTTGCCAACATTGCCAGCATCTGCTCCTGAAATAAGTCATAATTTAATTTCCCTTCTAAAATTTCCCAGCAGTTAAGAAAAACATGTTAGTATCACCATCTGCATTTTCCTTTCACATTCCTAGTACAGTTCCAGTACCCTCTAATGATGCCTCCAGCACTCTCACTTGCCATCCAAAACTTCAGAATATCTACTTTCTTTGAATTAGAGCCATGTCTTCATTGTTGGGAGCCAAATGTGAAGTGAAGTAAGTGTTTATTATTTCTTACAGGACTGCCATTTCATTGCATTTCTATGAGACTTTCAGCAAATGAAACAGGAATGAACAAACAGCATGTATTGATCATTTGTCAGACAGACTTGTTTTCAATTTAACAAAAAGGACATTTTCATCATACGCAATTGGTCTGCTAAATAACGGTCTGCATTTCCTTGCTTAGTATTTGACAGAGGATTCTGAGTTTATTTCAGTCATCAAAAGATTCACACTGAAATAAAATCTGGTTTTATATTTTAATATAATGTGTAGCACAACTCCGTAGCTATTGATTTTTGCAAGTGTACACCTATAAGCATATTACCACCCTGTCTAGATTTAACACTTTTTATAATTTAGCAGAAATGATCTTTGAACAAGTGGTAAATGGGACTTTGCAAGCACATAGAGATAGTTATTTTTCTGTGAAGGAGAACAGCTTATTAAAGGATGAGACAAACTGTACCTCATGTGGAAAAACATATAGAATTAATAAGTAAACCTGCAGGTAAGAAGGAGGGTGCTTGTCATATATAAATAAAGGTGGCAAATTAAAAGTATGAGGACGTCAGAGATGTCATCTTCTTTACTGGGTTTTAAAATATATTACTGACAAGCTGAAACTGAAAATTCTTACACTCATTGACAGTTCAGTCAGTGAAAAGCAGAATGAGGAAAATTTTACAATTTTTTTTATCTTCGGTAGTATTAGATGTGTTTTTGGTTTGAGAATATTCAGTTTCCAAAGATGGTGGGATCATCCTCATGTGCGTTCATAGCCCTTGCTTTGCTCAGTATCCTGATATGACCATTAATATGTTTGCCCTTCATGATCAAGGAAGGTTAATGCAATCACTCTAGATTTATTAGAGCAAGGACTATGAAATCTGTGGAAGCAATCATTAATGTTTAGTAAACTCTGATTTTTTTATGCATTCAGATATACATGAAGTTGTGTTTGTGCAGTACCATCTGTGAAAGCATGCTACAGCATGAATCCATCTATATAGTCATGCTACAATATGAATCCATCAGTGAAGGCATGCTATAGTATGAATCCATCTATGAAGGTATGCTACACTATAAATCCATTGGTACATACATTGGTGCATGGTACAGTATTAATCCATAGACTTCATCAGTTAAGGAATGCTACAGTATGAATCCATCTGTGAAGGCATGCTACAGCATGAATCCATCAGTGAAGGCATGCTACAGCATGAATCCATCAGTGAAGGCATGCTACAGCATGAATCCCATCAGTGAAGGCATGCTACAACATGAATCCCATCAGTGAAGGCATGCTACAGCATGAATCCATCAGTGAAGGCATGCTAAAGCCTGAATCCATCAGTGAAGGCATGCTACAGCATGAATCCATCAATTAAGGCATGCTACAGCATGAATCCATCAGTGAAGGCATGCTACAGCACAAATCCATAAGTTAAGGCATGCTACAGCATGAATCCATCAGTTAAGGCATGCTACAGCATGGATCCATCAGTTAAAACATGCTACAGTATGAATCCATCTGTGAAGGCATGCTACAGCATGAATCCATTGAGTCTATCAGTGAAGGCATGCTACAGCATGAATCCATATATGAAGCCACGCTACAGTATGAATCCATCAGTGAAGGCATGCTACAGCATGAATCCATCTACAGTATGATTCCCCCCATGAAGGCATGCTACAGTATGAATCCATTGGAATAATCAGTGAAGGCATGTTATGTAATGAATTCATCAGTGATGGCATGCGACAACATGAATCCATATATGAAGCCACACTACAGTATGAATCCTTAAGTGAAGGCATGCTATAGTATGATTCCATCTGTGAAGGCATGCTTCATTATGAATCCATCAGTGAAAGCATGGTACAGTATTAATCCACAGACTCCATCAGTTAAGGCATGCTACAGTATTACTCCATCTGTGAAGGCATGCTACAGTACGAATCCATCAGTGAAGGCATGCTACAGTATGAATCCTTCTGTGAAAGCATGCTACACTATGAATTAATTGAATATATCACTGAAGGCATGCTACAGTATGAATCCATCTGTGAAAGCATGCTAGAGTATGAATCCATCAGTGAAGGCATGCTACAGTATCAGTCCCACTGTGAAGGCATGCTAGAGCATGAATCCATCATTGGAGGCATGCTACAGAACACATCCATCAGTGAAGGCATGCTATAGTATGAATCCCTCTCTAAAGGCATGCTACAGCATGAATCTATCAGTGAAGGCATGCTACAGTATGAATCCCTCTCTAAAGGCATGCTACAGCATGAATCCATCAGTGAAGGCATGCTACAGTATGAATCCCTCTCTAAAGGCATGCTACAGCATGAATCTATCAGTGAAGGCATGCTACAGTATGCATCCATTCAGGGTTATTGTTCTCTACTCCTGTGCTGTTTCACATGGCTTAGGGTGGAACCCCAAAACTTTGCTCAAGTCATTGTTGCATTACATCATCCAATGTCATATATTGTCTGCTTTTTCTGTTTCCCTCCCACTTCCAACAGATCAGCCAGTAGCTGAAGCCATTTCCCATTAACATGCCAGGAGCTCACTTTCTCTGACATATATCATGACCTTTGCACTAGCATTTTCATACTACCTTCCCTGCCCACTTACAAAAAACACAAGCTAGAGCAACAGTTTCTGTGACAGAGTCAGTGTTCAAACCCTTAGCACACATCTGAGCTAACAATTTTACATGATGGTTTCCCAGACTAAAAAACAAGTAATACCAATTTAAGCGACTTACAGTTAAAGAATGATACCTTAATAACACATAAGTGGTTAAAAGTCATGCATATGTATGCATGCTGTCATATATACTCACATGCGTACACACACACACACGCACACATATACTATATATATATATATATATATATATATATATATATATTCATTTTATTTATTTATTTATTTATTTATTGGAAAGTCACAATGGGCCAAAAAGTGCCCATTTTCAGTGGAGGCCTGGGGGAAAAAGTTCCACAATCATAATCTTACATGAATCAATTACAGATATTTTAAATCATAAAGTATCAGCTTACCCTACAAAACAAAGAAGTGAAAAAATGTTATAATGATAAAAACATAGGTTCATAGGTAGGTACTAGGCTATGAGCCAAGGGCCTAAGTAAGACTAGCCAACAAGGTTCCCTGGCTTATGCCACCCAAGAAAGTTATTTTCCTGTGCCCCTGTTGAGCAGAGCCACAGAAGTGACCCCCATGGGTGTATTTCCTAGTTCCCATCCACTCATCAAGATTTTTCTTGAAGAGTGCTATTGAGGAGCTTTGCTTGACATAGATGGGTAGCTTGTTCCAGAGTATGGGAAGTCTCTGGGACAGGAATCTATCCCTACAGCATGTTCTGTTTATTGTGCTGCCAAGGTTTAGGCCACTAGAGCTTGTAGCTTGGAGCGATTGGGATTTCTTTAGGTGTAGCATGTCCAACTGCTCTGGGTTTGACATAGCTTTATATGTTAGGCAGAGATCACCTCGGAGTGGGTGACATGCTACGGAGTAAAGCTGGGTTTTTTTGAGACAGTCAGTGTAGGGCATCTGTTTGAGGCCAGTAATCCTCTTTGTGAAGTACTTCTCTGGCCTTTCCAGCTGCTGCAGATGTCTTGTGAGGTACATTCCAAAAGAGGCGTTGTACGCTATAATGGGTCTAATGAGTGTCGAGTAGAGGGAAACAATGACCTCTTTTTTCCTGGATGAGAATCCCTTTGTGATGAGGTGTGCCATGTAGAAGGATTTCCTGACTACTGTGGCAATGTGATTATCAAAGGAGAGACTACTGTCCACCTGGGTCCCAAGGTCTCTTATCACACATTCAACATTAAGTAGACTGCCGCATATGTGGTAGTTCATGGGTACAGAGTTTTTACCAAAGGGGATGACAATACACTTTTTGGCATTGAGCTTGAGGCCATGGCTCTGACACCAGGCATCTGTCTCAGTGAGGCCCTTCTGTAGGATGTCCACATCATTTGGGGACTCGACTTTGGATCCTAGTTTGCAGTCATCTGCAAATTTCATTATCCAAACATCTTCTGTGTTAGCCTGTACTTCAGAGAAGTAGATACAAAACAGGAGAGTTGCCAGGACTGAACCCTGTGGTACTCCACTTGTCACTGGTTTGAAGTCAAATTTGGAGTCTGCAACTTTTACAGTGTGGGTTCTGTCAGTGAGCCAGTTGGCAACCCATCTTGTGACATAGGGATTTATACATAGTTTAGTGAGTTTAGTTATAATTCCAGAATGGGGTGGTGTCAAAAGCCTTGGCGAGGTCAAGATAGGCTGTGTGAACCACCTTACCCTCATCTACGGCTTTGGTGACTGCTTCAAAGAAGTTGATCAGGTTCAGGAGGAATGATCTGCCTTTCACAAACCCGAACTGGGTGGGGTCCATAGTCTGGAGGTTACCAATGTCTTTGTTTATGAGTTCCATGATGATACTTCCATGGCCTTACAGACCAGGCTCATCAGGCTAATAGGGCAATAGTTCCTGGTATCAGTGGTGGCTCCCTCTTTGTGGAGTGGGATAACTGTTGCTGTGCACCATTCAGTTGGCACAAAGTCTGATGTGAGGCTATGATTAAACATGATGCTTAGGTGGGGAGCCAGTTCATTCTGAAGTCTATGTAAAATGCAGCCTGGGATGTTGTCAGGTCCCATGGATGCTGTGTTTTTGGCTTTAGAGAGAGCATCCTTTACCTGCATAGTTGTGATTACAGGGACTCTGCATTCTTCCCCCATAGATATGGTTCCATTAGTGGGTGAGAGGAGGGTAAAGTTAGCACTGAACCTATCTGCCAGGATGTTGGCAATATCAGTTGGTTCTATAATTTTGGTTCCATTGTGCTGTAACTCAGAGCAGATCTGGGTGTTGCCATTGAGATTTTTGACATATCTATAGAATGCTTTGTGGTTGTCCTTAGAATCAGTGGCAATTTTGTTTTTGTAGAAAGCTTTAGCGGATCTTATAAGGGATCTCAGCTTCTTACTGAGGCTGACCAGGGAGCTCCTCCACTCATGGGATTTTACTCTATTTTGCAACAGTTTCTTCCTTCTATTATAGAGTTTGTTTATGGCAGTGGACCACCAGATTGGCTTCCTTTTTTTGGAGGATAGCATCTTGGTTCTGTTTGGGATAGCACGATCCTTGCACTCATGTAAGTGCTTATAGAGTGCATTTGTGTACGATTCAGCAGTTGTAACTGTATTGTCCAGCTGCATGGATGTCATGAAGTTTGCCACTTCTGTCTTAAGAAGCATGAAGTTGGCTTTGGAGAAATTTTTTACCACGGTTTCCTTAATGGGGGATGGGGGCGTGATGTGGATATCTCGGGTGATTAGGTTATGGTTGGATCTGACCAACGAGGAGTTGACTTCAGGTGTGGAACACTGGTCACTTATGTCGGTAATGACTAGGTCTAGGATATTGTTGCCCTGGTGGGGGTGGGGTTATGTTGATCCACGGCATTGGAATTTATGAATTCCAAAAAGCATTGCGCGAAGGAGTTGGTACATGAGTAGTTTTCCCAGTTAATGGTGGGGCAGTTGAAATCGGCCATTACTGGGGTGTTTCGTTGAACCCTAATATTTTCCAGTATATGAAGCAAAGAGGAGTGGGAATCCTGGGGCATTGTGGGGGATCTGTAGCAAGCTACAATTTGGATTGCAGTTTTGCCCAGATTAAGTTACTCTTGGATAACCTCAGATGCATTATGTTGAGCAACTAGCCTAGAGGTGTGGATATCCTTAATGAATATGGACACACCTCCGCCTTTGGTGTTCCAGTCCAAGTTAGATGGCCGAAAAGTGTGGTACGAGTTATGGCCTGGTAATGCAGGGGTGCTCTCTGGAGCCTTGAACCATGTCTCAGTCACTGCACAGATATCGATGTTCTCCATTTTAAGGAATGCCTTGAGGGAGTGCAATTTGAGAGTTAGACTTCTAGCATTGAGTAGCATTACCCTCAGTTTTTGCTTGCCTATTCCTGTTATTGGTGGTGAATTTGTCATTTGAACCTTGCCTAAAAAGGTACTATAGGGGTGGCAAGAACCTTAGCCAGAATACGGAGTTCTGGGGCAACAGGTGCAGGCCATCTCTGGCAAAGCATCGTGGTCTGTCGACCATGTCATCCCACGTGGACAGATACTGAACCTTATTGTCTTCTTCGAATCAGTCTCCAGAGCTGTGGATGAGGGTAAGGCAGTCCACACAGACTATCTGGACCTCTCCAAGGGCTTTGACACCACTCTGGAATCATAGATAAACTTACTAAGCTGGGCATTAATCCCTATGTCACTCAATGGGTTGCAAACTGGCTTACTGACAGAACTCACACTGTAAAAGTAGCTGACTCCAAATCCAGCTACAGACATGTGACAAGTGGAGTATCTCTGGGTTCAGTCCTGAGACCTCTCTTGTTTGGCATCTACTTCTCTAAAGTACAGGCTAACACTAAGGGAATCTGGCTAACAAAGTTTGCAGATGACTGCAAACTGGGATCCATTATTGAATCCCCAAATGATGTGGATACTCTACAAAAGGGCCTTACAGAAACAGATGCTTGGTGCCAGAGCCATGGGCTCAAGCTCAATGCCAAGAAATGTATAGTTATCCCCGTTGGGAAAAACATGTACCCGTGAATTATCACATAGGTGGCAGTACACTAAACACTGAAAGTGTGATAAGAGACTTAGGGACACAGGTGGACAGTGGTCTCACCTTCAATAACCACATCGCCACAACAGTCAGGAAATCCTTCTATGTGGCACACCTCATCACTAAGGGATTTTCATCCAGAAAAAAGGAGGTCATTGTCCCACCATACTCATCCCTCATTAGACCCATTATAGAATACAATGCCCCATTTGGTATGTACCTCTCAAGACATCTGCAACAATTGGAAAGGTCACAGAAATACCTCACTAAAAGAATCACAGGCCTAAAGCAGATGCCCTATGTTGACTGACTTAAAAAACTCCAGCTATACTCTGTCGCATATCATCTACTCCGAGGTGATCTCTGCTTAACATACAAGGCCATGTCGAACCTAGAGCTGTTGGATATGCTACACTTAAAGAAATCCCAATCCCTCAGAGCCACATGCTCCAGGGATCTAAATCTTGTCATCACAATAAACAAAACATGCTGGAGGTATAGATTCATGACCCAGAGACTCCCCTGACTCTGGAATAGACTGCCCATACATGTCAAGCAGAGCACCTCTTTGGCCCTCTTCAAAAGGAACCTTGATGATCGAATGGGAGAAAGGAAATTCACCCCAGGGATCATGTCAGTTGCCCTGCTAGACAGGGGTCCATGGAAGTAAATAGTGTGGGAAGCAATGCCAGGGAATTGTTATGGTTAGGCTTGTATAGGCCCTAGGGCCGATAGCGTAGTACCAGCCTATGAACTGGATCCCCTTAGAATGACACCAGAAGCTTAGCTAATTGCTGAAGTCAATCATTTTGTCCTTGTACTGCAATATCATTCTGGATGATGGCAGGATGCTACTCAGGGCTAGGGTCATACCTGCCTGGGCTACAAGATTGGAGAGCTCTTCCATGTCTCTTTTCATGTAGTCCAGGGAGGTATGTCTCAGTTCATTTACACCAACATGGACAATGACAGAGTCATATTTGTACTTGTCATGGAGTGACCTGAGTGAGTGGGTTATGTGGCAGATTCTGGCACCCGACAGGCAGCTGACAGTAACTTAGAACATGTATTCCATAGCAGAGTGCAATAAACAATAACATGATTTGGAAAAATATGTGAGGGATGATGTGTTACTCATATTATTTGTTACATAGATTAGTATGTGATAAATGAGACCTGAGACAATTCTAATAAGCTATTTAAAAGATATATTAGAGATTACATGATTAGCGACAATGAGGGGAAATTGAGTGATGTCTTAGTATGAGAGAGGGTAGGGTGTTCATATTATGTTATAGAAGGAAGTAAGGACGGAGAGAAAGGGTATGATAGAGGTGTTTGTATTGTGGTTACAGAAGGAAAAAAGAGGAAGGATGGAGAGAAAGAGATTATAAGAAGAGTGCAGGCAGGGTGTCTTCAAGTAGCTTAGGTGAGTAGGTAGTAAGGTGAAAGAGGTAGAGGAAATGTCTGCAGAGAGAGAAAGTGGATATAGTAAGGTAGTGGGAAAAACACAAGAAAGGAATGGAGAAGGATGTTGGAGAGAGCTGAGAGGTGTGGCTTAGGTTGAAGGGAGTCAGAAGTATACTAAGTAAGTTCAGGAAGAACTGGTGCAGGAGCAGGTCCATGATTTTGTCAAGTGTTCTTTAGGGAGATGGGCATGCTACTGCTTTGTATACGACGTTATGTATTCTTATAGGCTGAATGTAGGAGAGGTGGAGGCGGAGTTCCAGCCAGCTAAGACTGTGCAGAGTTTTACAGTGATGGGTAAAGGAAGATGAATTAGTACCAAACTTAGCAATTTTCGTAGCAGCTTAGAATATTGTTTTTTTTTATGGATAACTGTAAATTGGTTAGATCTGGGGGTCCATAGAGTAAGGAGGCAGAAGTCAGGTTTTGGCTAGAGTAATTTTTGTGGGTGTTTCTTCATATTGCTTTGGATGTACAGGTCAGATTTAAAATTATTATCTATTATGACTCCAAAATGTTTGATAGGGTTAACTAATTCAATTTCATTCCCATTTACCGAAAAAAAAAAAAATGAAAGATGCTTTGTTGGGGGTATGAGTTTTGGGATAAAGGGGATTTTGTTTTTTTTCACTGTTAAGTAAGAGTTGGGTTTTTGTCAGCCAGGTTTCAGTGGAGATGACAGCTTGTTGAGTGATTTTTTTTTAGCGGTGAGCTAAGGTGTGTAAAGAGTAGGCAATGGTAGAATCATCTGCATATTGAATCAGGATGCCTTCACAAGAAGATGAATGTAGTTTATTGATAAAAATATTGAATAGTAGAGGGTCAAGGATTGATCCTTGAAGGACTCCTCTGGAAGTGAAATGGTATGCAGAGATGGACCTTTGAAATTCTACAGCTTGTTCTCTGTTGGCAAGGTAGACGAAAACCATTGCATAGATGGAGATGATAGACTCAGGTTGGAAAGCTGATTGAAGAGTTCACTGTGCGGAGAACCATTGCATAGATGGAGATGATAGACCCAGGTTGGAAAGTTGATTGAAGAGTTCACTGTATGGAGAACCATTACATAGATGGAGATGATAGACCCAGGTTAGAAAGTTGATTGAAGAGTTCACTGTACGGAGAACCATTGCATAGATGGAAATGATAGAACCAGGTTGGAAAATTCATTGAAGAGTTCACTGTATGGAGAACCATTGCATAGACGGAGATGATAGACCCAGGTTGGAAAGTTGATTGAAGAGTTCACTGTACGGAGAACCATTGCTTAGATGGAGATGATAGACCCAGGGTGGAAAATTGATTGAAGAGTTCACTGTACGGAGAACCATTGCATAGATGGAGATGATAGACCCAGGGTGGAAAGTCGATTGAAGAGTTCACTGTGAGAGACTATGTCAAATGCTCTTGACATATCTAGAAACACTGCAGATAGAAGTTGACTGCAAGACTATGTCAAATGCTCCTGACATTTCTAGAAACACTGCAGATACAAGTCGATTAGAGATATGAGCTTTACTGACAGTGTCTAAAAGATAGTAATGTAGAAATTGGAGAGATTACGGTTAGTTCTGAGCTTATTTTCTTTTATTAGTTGTGTAATATTCCTGTGGGTATAAGCTGGTAATTGTCACTTAGTGTATCTGGAAGGATAACTAGTGAGGTAAAATTCCATGGGATGGTAACCAGAATCCAGTCCAGGGTAGATTGTTGGAAGTTATTTTTACCATATCTTGTTGGAAGTTATTTTACCATATCTTGTTGATGTATTAATAAGATGAGTGAATTCAAAGAGGTTCATGCTGTTTATCACGGAATTTGCAGATAAAAACTACCAATCAATGTTTATATCACCCAGTAGGATAATTTCATTTGTTATGTATCTGCTGTCCAGGATAGTATGTTTTCAAGGTAGGACAACAGTTTCTATGATACAGTCAGTGTTCAGACCCTTAGCAGACATCTGAGTTACTTAAATTGTGTAAATACTCTTCAAAACAAAGACAATAATGCACTACCACCCCTATCCACATGATACACAGCACCCCCCCATAATTATTGTATTATTTTATTTGCAATTTTAACTGGGATAGAACACTGATCCACATGGACCTTTATCAGAATCAGCAATTACATGTATGTGGGAATGCATTCAGAAATGCATACATGGATACATACATACATACAAATACGTATACGTGAAAACATGCAGATATATATACATATTGATCCCCTCATTTCAGTCGATATAACTGCTGTTTGAATGCATTATAAAGTCAGATGGTCAATGATCACAAACATTAAATTATTATAGATGTGTAAAGTGGTATCATGTAGCAGCTTGCATTTGGGGTTTCATTCTATCCTCACTGTTAAGTGATGTCAGAGTTAGTGTATATAAATATAAGGGGTATGGGGGGATGCAGTCTGTCATGTGGGGGGCTGAAAGTGCATTATTTTCATTGTTTTGATGAGTATTTACACAGTTTGAGAGTAATGCTTTGTTCAAGCTTTATGTTATCGATGGAAGTGCTTGCAATGTAAACTGTGTTGATCACTTACGCTATGACCACATTAAGACTTACAGACATACAAACACATTTCTTATCTGTTATATTATTTTGTTTGCATTTGTTAACTGAGATAGAACACCACATGGACCTTTTTCAGAATCAACTAGGGACTTACTCAGTGTCAAACAGTAGGAAAATGAAGGCTGAACAAGTGATTATAGGATGCGATTCATTTACCAATCATTACCTTAATCCTCTGTGTTATCTGCAAAAGCATACATAATCATGCAAAAACATTTCTGCATGAATGTCACACATTGGATTGGAAAACATTTTGCTGAATGCTGCAATGTGTTTGACTAAGAAGACGGTGATAGCTTTCATCAGTGTAAGTGAACAGATATGTTTCTTTTATGCTAACACTATTGCGTGATTGCAGGATGTATTTTTCAAAGATCAACACATAGTAAGGTAAGGGGATTTTTTTTTTTTTTCCACTTTTTTTGCAGTCTTGGAGTTGGTACATATAAGTAGCATGGAATGTAAGAGTGCAATCCCCACATAAGATGGTAGGGGGATTCTATATGAATAAACACCATTTTTGAAGTTTTTTTGTTTAATTTAAAGGTATTGGTTAATTCAATGAAAAGTTCTGTCTCTCTCTCTCTTTTTGTTACCATTCAGCATAATAGTGTTTCAAAAAGTCCAACTCAGCTATCTAATATATACCTATTTGTATAAATTAATACATGCAGACAAAAATGCATACATATATGTTTACATAAATACATGCAGGCATATGTACATGGTCACATACATACCTGAAAGCATGCATGAGTACATATGCATATATAAATATGTGTATGTTTATGTCTATGGGAGTAGTAGTAAAGGTCAAAGGCACCCAAACTAGACGGGCAAAACATACATGTCAAAATTTCAAAAGCACCAACATCAACACACCAATACACATGCACTGAAAAAATGCTTTGAGGCATGCAAAATTTAAAACTTAGAAAAACACATTGAAAGCATTGCTTTTTACAGGGGTAAGCCACATCCATCATCCATATGTAAACATACAATAGCACAAAAGAACACTGATATAAAATAAAAATGAACATAAATCTAAAAAAAGAAGCATTGGAATCCACCTATCTAAGGTAAGAAGAAATATTTTAAACAATACATTATATAAACATATTTCTGATAATGACCTGACCCATATTTTTATGTCTATGATTTTTGAAATTATTCTTTTAGATACTAGAGGTGGGGACATAAATTTAAGAGCTGAATTTTCTGAATATAAGTAGATTAATGAACTTCATGCTGATAACTTCCTTTGTTTGAATGAGAGTAATTCTATAAAACCTGTTTTGAAACAATGTAGCTTATGTTTTAAATAAGTTCACTAATTAATATTTGATCAATGATTTTCTTGGTTTTATGTCTTGTGATTGTATTAAAGTATATTTGTGTCGTGTTTTAATCGTATTTAAACACCTAATGAAGATTTGAGTAAAAGTGTTAGAGCTAGTGAATTATTAAATTTATGGTTGTTTTTATTTTGGTGACTTGAGTGTTCTCTTGTGCTATTGGATGATTTTTTAGATGCGCTCTTCTTTATGCACTGAGCAGTCCTTGTTGTACAATATGTAAACATACCACCAAAGCTCATATGAGATTAACATTAACAAACTGAAATCCATCCTTTCCTTAATTGAGTGGGCTAAGGTTTTGGGCAAACATTTCAGGAAAGAGGTTAACCATCTTAAAGGATGAAAGCTCCTTCCCTCCACAAATTCTACATCATCTCAACTTTTTACCCCTCATTTTCCCTCTCATTTCAGCAACTTTCCTATCCGTTTCTCTAGCCAGTTCCACTATGAACCTGACAACCTCACCTCTTCTCCATACAGCTCTTCATTCTACTTCAGAAGTGTCATATCCAAGGACATTTACCTCTGCTTGAATATATTAAATGTAATAGTCCTCTTGGTACTGATGACCTTCACCCATGGTTTATTTATCAATGTGGAGACATCATCATATCCCCATCAAAATACATCTATTACCCATGTGTTACAGTTAATATTATGGCTAACATTTGGAAGATTGCCATTGTACAATGTCTCCCTCATAAAACCAACTCTTCCAATCCATCAGACGTTTTACCCATTTTTATTCTCCCTAGACTATGAAAGATTCTGGAAAAATAACTTTATTTGCGACTCACTCAATACATCAGTGAATACCATCTTTTCTTCACTTTTTATCTGGTCTCAGTACATCCAGAGCAGTTTGACTGCACTTTTTTTTGGAATGGACAAAGGCCTAATTACTGGAGACATTTTTATTGACCTCACCACAACCTTTGAGCTTGCTGATCACTCATTTCTCCTAGACCATCTCAGTAAAATAGCCATTAGCAATAACACACTGTCCTGGTTCAGAAACTACATCTCTAACTGCCATTTCTCACTTAATTTAAGTTCATCTACCCCTGCATAGATCCTTGTACACAAAGGTGTCTCTTAACGATCTACTCTGGGACCTTAACTTTTTTCTATCTACATTTGCAAACTTTCTTTTGACTTACTCCCTTTTCCTCTCCTGCCTTATGCTGATGTCATGGTCCTATTCAACCACTTCATCCACTCTGTCTCTTATCTTCTCTTCTACTTCAGCCTGATTTCCGTGCCCTTATACAAAGGGCCAACAAAGGGCCAGTGATAAACAATGAATATTAAACTCCTTTAAAACAAAAACAATGCTTTTTGGGAATAGGCAAAAGTTCACTTCTATCTCCAGGCTTCTAAAAATCATTGATTATTTAAATATGACACATCCTTCAAATACCTAGGGATTTGCTTGGATCCCTTTCACCAATTTCCAAGTCAACCTGGCCTATACACACAAAAATCAGGTCTCTCCTATTCTGAGCTAGAAGGATCTCCCCTTTTTCTATCCAGATCCTGTAGAAATGCCATAGATAAAGTTATCTTACTGGCTCAGCTACACTATCGTCTCTTGCTAATTACTGCAGCTTCTAAAAGAAATATATCCACCATTCAGTCAACTTCAAATGTCATTTTCAAATTCATCACTCTCTTCCTAAGAAATGAAAAGAACTGCCAAACCATTGAAAAAAGTAAGCTGTGAAACAACATGCAGACTTTCTACTTGCCTCTCATCTATTTAAACTTATCAAGAATAGCACTTTCCCTCCACTACCTTCCAGACTATTCAGAGATTAACCAGTACACAACCTTTGACATCTTAACCACTCATGTACTCTCCTCCAAACTACCAAAACTAGACTTGATTCCACATACCATGCTTTCTCCGACCTTTGTGCAAACTGTGTGAATCTGTTCCTTTGTTTCTTAAAGATCATGCCTCTAGCTCCCATTTTCCATTCACAAGTAACAATGTATTTCAAGACTCTATGAAAAAACAACTACTAAATCTCTGGTCATATAACTTAACTACTTTATTCCCTTCTTCAGTGTACATACCTTGTTCTGACTCTTCTTTTTGATTGTGATTCTTTCAGCATGTCAAGTCTGATGCCGCTATATATATATATAATATATATATATATATATATATATATATATATAAAGAGAAAGAGAGAGAGTGTTTTTTTCAATCACTCTTGATATAATGTCTTTTATCTATTACCTTTACACCCTCAACCCAAAGATGATATTTACTATGTATATAATATTGCATATATCACATTCTGTCATTCACTCTATATACAATGTCATGTATCTCTTCTGTTTTCCTTGGGCTAAGACGTAAATGGGTCCTGTTAGATCAGTGCTTTAACCCAGTTAATAAAATTATATATATATATATATATATATATATATATATATATATATATATATATATGGTTCCCCTTCAGAAGGTCGAACGGCTGAAATCTCGAAATGCATATGGTCGAGACCATATGCTTGAAATTTCAGAAGCTCGACCATCTGAATGGGGATCGACATACAGCGCAGAATGGAAAATTTCCCTTTCTGCACTGTAGTGCAATCTAAGAGTTGGTATAAATAAGTAGCAGGGGGTGCAGCGGGACTTGACCCCCTGCAGCAACATTGTTTTGTGTCACGTTGTTTTTTTTTTTTTTTTTCTTCCCTTTCGGAAGGTCAAGCTGCTGAAATTCGAGTATATGGCTTCGGCCATATGCATTTCAAGAATTCAGCCATTCGACCTTCTGAAGGGGAACCATATAAATATATATATATATATATATATATATATATATATATATATATATATATATATATATATATATATATGTGTGTATATATATATATATATATATATATATATATATATATAATGTGTGTGCATGTAAAAAACAAAATATCTAAGCACAGCTGATCAAACAACTGGTCTAAAATCACTTCATCTAATCTAGAAAAGCAGCTCTGCCCCTCATACCCTGCTATTTTATGATTAACAACTCCACAATTGCACTGCAATGGAAGAACATTAGAAAAACACTGGAAGTGCACCACCAGCTTGCAAAATCCAATATGCTGTAATAAAGCAAACTGTAATATTACTTATAACTCTTCAAGAAAACTCATACCAATAATCAAAAAAATCATACTGTTCTTTATTATCAGAGTTACAATAGGTAAAATATACCAAAGAATATCATTAGATCAAATGCAATTATACCACTTTTTTCAACTACTTGTATGACACCCATATATGTGAACAATAATCTCATTCATCATCTATGCAAACAGTCATTAACACTCACATTGATCACATTCTGCTATACCACATATTCCATGAAACGTACTCATATGCAACGCACACCATCACACATTGCATATATTTACATCTGCAGCAGCACACAAGCCATCACCAAGTACTATACCGACCACTACTCATTACACCTACCGTATAACCAAAACCATCACCAAGTACTATACCAACCACTACTCATTACACCTACCGTATAACCAAAACCATCACCAAGTACTATACCGACCACTACTCATTACACCTACCGTATAACCAAAACCATCACCAAGTACTATACCAACCACTACTCATTACACCTACCGTATAACCAAAACCATCACCAAGTACTATACCGACCACTACTCATTACACCTATGGTATAACCAACACCATCACCAAGTATTATATCAACCACTACTCATTATACCTACCGTATAACAAAAACCATCACCAAGTACTATACCAACCACTACTCATAATACCTACCGTATAACCAAAACCATCACCAAGTACTATACCAACCACTACTCATTACACCTACTGTATAACCAAAACCATCACCAAGTACTATACCGACCACTACTCATTACACCTACCATATAACCAAAACCATCACCAAGTACTATACCAACCATTACTCATTACACCTGTAACCAAAACCATCACCAAGTACTATACCAACCACTACTCATTACACCTACCGTATAACCAAAACCATCCCCAAGTACTATACCAACCACTACTCATTACACCTACCATATAAACAAAACCATCACCAAGTACTATATCAACCACTACTCATTACACCTACTGTATAACCAAAACCATCACCAAGTACTATACCAACCACTACTCATTATACCTACCATATAACCAAAACCATCACCAACTACTATACCAACCACTACTCATTACACCTACCATATAACCAAAACCATCACCAAGTACTATACCAACCACTACTCATTATACCTACCATATAACCAAAACCATCACCAACTACTATACCAACCACTACTCATTACACCTACCATATAACCAAAACCATTACCAAGTGCTATACCAACCACTACTTGTTACACCTATGATATAACCAAGACCATCAACAAGTACTAAAGAAACCACTACTCATTACACCTACCACATAACCAAAACTCAGTACAAGTACTTCTTATAAAGAAATTCAGTCTGTTTCAGACTGGCTACATGAACATTATACAGTTTCATAAGAAACATAAATATGACATATACTTACACATTTCATCATTTTTTGTAAATATGCAACATTTCTGAGAGAAAAAAAAAAAGCTAGGTCCTAAATACAACACTAGTCTGCTAATTATATATAATTATGAAACAGATACTACAAAACATAGGTATCATCAATGGAACCACAATAGTAACAGATTAAGATGATCAACATTGCAACCAAAGACTGTCTTTCTGCAATCAGTTACATCAGTGCAAATCACCCTGTAGTCAATACCTCACATGGTCACTATTCATAGCAAATCTGACATTTATTTATTTATTAATTTGCATTTGTTTAACCAGGATAGTCCATTGGGCCCGAAGAACCTGTTTTCAATGGAGTCCTGGGGAGAAAAGCTCCACATACAGATTATACAAGGATGAGGATATACATATACATTACATTTGAGTTAAACTTTGTACAATGCATGTGATTAAATATGTAGAGAGAGCTAAAAAACACAGGTTATACGGGCTATGCTATATATATATATATATATTTTTTTTTTTTTTTTTTGAGGAGAGTCAGTTCGTATGCCAATGAGTAATGCTACCTGGGATTTTGAGTGACAGAAGAGAAAAGTAGTAGTGTAAAGAGTAGGTTGTGAGGGGTGAGATCAGTATACTGGTAGCTCAAGAGTAATGCTACCTGGGGTATAGAGTGAATGAAGAAAAAGAGTAGTAGAGTAAAGAGTAGGTTATGAGGGGTGAGAGCAGGAGCATGCCCATGCGGAGGTTAGATGGGAGTGGAGTGATTTTTTAAAGGATGGGAGGCTTGTAATGGTACGAATGGATGGAGGAAGGGAGTTCCATAAGCATGCTAGTGAGAAGGACAGGAGGTTTTGTCCAGGAGGGTAGAGGGGTCTATGAATTTCTATGAGGTTTTGATTGTTTGATCTTAGATGTCATTGAGTGTGGTGCATTTTAAAGGTAGAAGAGAGTGCGGGGCAGAGGGATGGCTGGAAAATCAGTTTATGAGCATATGTGAGTTGGGTGTAGGAGAGGTAGTTGGGTAGTTCTAACCAGTTCAGTTTGTGGAGTGGTTCACAATGGTAGGTTGATGATTTGTTGCAAGTGGTGAATTTGGCAATTTTATTGTAACAAGAGGGTAGTTTGTTTTTGAGAAAGGATTGTAGGTTAGAAAGAAGAGGTGCACCATAGAGAAGGGAGGGTAGGAGAAATGTTGTAGAGAGAGTAATCTTAGTAGCTGAGCTGAGGAATTGATTGTGACGGTAGAGCATGCCAAGTTTTTGGTGGGTTTTCTTTATGTTTTGTAGTAGATGGGAATTGAATTTAAGCTTGTCATCAATTTGAACTCCTAATAGTTTGGTTTCTGATACAAGCTCAAGGGGGATGTTATTTTGCCTGGAGATGGAGAATGATTTATGATCAATATTAGTGGTTTTTGAAGGAGTAAATATCATGAGTTTGGTTTTAACAGCATTAAGACCTAGATGGTTGTCTTTCATCCACTTTTCAGTGGTGGAGAAGGCTTCCTGGGTTAGCTTTAAAAGAGTTGGGATAGATGAGGAAGCACAGATGATTGTGGAATCATCTGCATATTGTATAATGTTAGCCTGAGGGATAGCATGGAAAAAGTCATTGATGAAAATATTAAAGAGAAGGGGGCCCAGAATAGAACCTTGTGGAACACCTGTTGGGGTATTCAGAAAGGAGGAGATAGCTTTTTTCCACTTGACTGCTTGTTGTCTATTGGAGAGATAGCTGTTAAACCAGTTGAGTGAAGAGAGAGAAAGGTTTAGATTAGATAGTTTAGTAAGAAGCAGGTTATGGGAGATAGTATCAAAAGCCTTAGAAAGATCGAGAAGAATGGTAGATACAATGAGTGCAGAATCTCTAGCTTCATTCACAGTTTCAAGGAAGGATAGGAGGGCTGTCATAGTACTATGATGGGGTCTGAATCTGTGTTGGGTAGGGGTTAGTAGATTGTTGTCAAAGAGATGGGGAAGGAGTTGAAGGTGGATACATTTCTCAAGGACTTTAGAAATGGGTGAGAGGATGGCTATGGGATGGAAATTGGAGATGTGAGTATTATTTCCTCCTTTGTGTAGAGGGTTGATGTAAGCTTTTTTCGAGGTTTCAGGAACTAAACCTTCTTGGATAGAGCAATTGATGAGGATACTGATAGGGAGGGCAATGGCATCAGCAGCTATACTGAGGTAGTATGAGGGAATGTTGTCAGGGGCATTGGTACATGGTTTTAGTTTCTGTAGGAGTTTTCTTATAGCAGAAGTAGGAGTAGGTTTAATCAAAAATAGAGGGAGTTGGGATGGGGATGAATGAGAGAAAGGAGTTGGAGGGGGAGATTGGTTGTGAGTAGAGGGGGTAGGGGTTGGATTATTAAGTGTAAAAGAAGAAGTAAGTTTAGAAATGGAGTCTATGAAGAAAGAATTGAATTGGGTAGCAAGATCCGTGTTTTGTATATCTGGGCTGGGGTTTGGATTTTCTATAGTGCCGGGTTTTAAAAGTGAAGTTATACCTGTCCAGAATTTTGTGGGTTTGTTTTATGATTGTTTTGAAGTTGGATAAAGTAGTTTTGGCGGTCTTTTGAGATAAGCTTTTTTACTGAGTTACGAATAGTTTTGTATTTATTGAGGTTAGATGTGGATTTGTTTTGCTTGTACTGTGCCCATGTTTTATCTCTAAGTCGCATGGTAGTAAGTGTATTTTTTGTTAACCAGGGGGTGGTTTTCCTTTTTATTCTTTTGGTTATTAAGGGAGCATGATTATTTAGGATGTCTAGGAAGATAGTATTGAAGTGAGTTACTGCATTTTCAAGTGGTAGGGTTTTTAAGGGAATCCAGTTAATAGATTTAAGGGAGCTGGAGAAAGCTTCAGGGTTAAAGTTTTTATGGCATCTGGTAGTTATGTAGTTATGAGTAACTTGTAAGGGAGTTGGTAGACGTCTAGTGAAGATGGGAAGATGATCACTGAGGGGGTCAGGAAGGGCTCCACTGTCAGTGTAGTTATGGGGATGGGAGACTAGAATCCAGTCTAAGATATTGCCATTTGAGAAGTCTTTGGATGGTCTAGTTATTGAGTTGATTAGTTGAGAATAGTTGTAAAGGTTGATGTTGAGGGGGTGTGTAGGTGACTGTATGGAAGACCAATTAATATTGGTATCTCCCATGATTATAGTTTCATTACAGATGTTAGTTGATAGCCAGGAGAGGATGTTTTCAAGTATTGTGATATTATCTCCAGGGGGAATGTAGAGAGAGGCTATATATATATATATAAATTTGTGTTTATTCAGCTGGAGATGAGCTAATATTAGTTCTGCATTAGAGAATTGGGGAATTACTTTGTTATAAGGTGTTAAGCATAGGGAGGAGGAATAGAGAAGAGCTACTCCACCACCCTTTTTGTGGGTTCTGTCTGATCTAATGATTGAGTAGTTTCCTGGTAATATTTCGGCATTTTTATATGGGGTTTTAGCCAGGTTTCAGAAATGGCTAGGATGTCAGGTTTGTTATGGAGTACCCATGCATGAAGGTTAGGGATTTTGTTCACTAGGCTTTGTGCGTTAAGAGATGTAAATAGGATAGATTTAGAATTTGAGGAGGAGTGGTTTGGACCTGGGTTAGGGTGTATATCGCTGGATAAAAGTAATGCAGTAAGAAGTTGAGTTAGGTAGTAGAGGTATTTGGGTTGTTTTGTTTGAGTGGAGTAAGTAGAAAGATTAGAGGGAGATATGGAGAATGGAGAGGGTGTAATGGTTTTATGAAGATGGATTAGTCTGTAGTGAAAACATAGGTTGTTGCTGAGGGGATAAAGGTTAGGAGAGATTTGGTTATTATAGTAGGATTTTGATGTGTGGAGGTGAAAGGTTGTGTGTAAGTGAGTAGAGTGGTCGATGAGAGTAGGTTGGGTAAGAAAGTAAATATAGGTGAGGCTTAGAAGGAGTAACATTTGAATTGGGAGGGATAAATATTTTAGAAACATGTTATGGTCTTGGTAAGGTTTGTTTTGAGAAGGATGAAGGGAAGTTGTCATGTGAGTATGGATAGATGATGGGAGGGGACAGGGAGAGGAAGGGGAGGGGTTTGAAAGTTTGAGAGGAAATAGGTGTGGCTTAGTGAGTATAAAGCTAGAGGTAGTGGGGGTGGGTGGGAATTAGGGGTAGGGTAGGGGAGCGGAGTGAGCCCGTAGGGCGAACAGAGTGGGTTAGAGCAAGTAGTGGAGGATTCAGCAGAGACAATCAGTGAACAGTAGAAGCCCAGGGAGAAGCAGTGGAACAGGTAAGTAGCTTCTTAGTAAAGCAGGTAAGGTATGGGAAAGAGGATAGTGAAAAGGGGAAGCAAACAGAATTAAAGTCTAAGATAAGTAGGTAGAGGATGAGAAGAGTATGGACTAGGAGCAAACAGAGAGTGATAAGAGCTGAAACTAGCAATAACTGGGGAGAGAGTGAGGACACAAAGGCTAGAATGCACTGCCGCCTAGTGGACAGAGTAAAGGTACAGCAGGTAATCAGGAACAAAAGTAGGTAGGGAAGGATAGCTTCAGCAGTAAGGAGACTATCAGGAGTGTTTAGTCAGGGAGAGGAGCCTGGCTGCTGGCTTTCCTGTCTCAGTGGGAAAGTTAGTTTACACAGCTTTAATCACAAGACAAAATACAATGGGTCTGCTTTCAATAAGGGTCAATGGAAAAACATACTTTGCAATGTCTGTGCAAACAGAAGAAAGCACTGGGCAGTAGAGACAAAAGGTCCAATTTGGTGAGACTTGAAGTGGATCAGAGAGTCCTTAGAAGCCAGGTAGGTCCTTAATTGCAAGGTAGAGATAGAATGCTAGAGGGGTGAAAAGGTATTAATAATGCACTGAGGCAGCAATAAAGTGTCTTTAGTATACTGCTATACATAAGAACTGAACATAAGAGACCACAGTAGACCACAGTTGAGCACCAAGTAGAGTTAGTATTTGGTCTGTGTCTGATATGGTCACTTGGCCACCTTGGTCTGAGTTCAGCAATGCCATGTGGTAAAACAACAGACTGGATACCCTCAGCATAGGTTTGTCAGCTACCCAAGTTGATGTGACATTGAAAGGGTTAAGCTGGCAACTCAGGAGCTGCATATGATAGTACATGTACTCAACTTTAAAATAAGGTTGTGCTGAAATGGAAGTGAGAGTTTAGCAGAGGGATGGGTCTCTCACTGTATAGTTTTAGAAAAGTTATAAGAAGGGAACATTTTAGCTGGAGAAAGTTAAGATTGCTTTGGGAAACCTCAAATAAGAGCATTTGGATGGTGCAGTGGTAGTGTTGTCACCTCATAGCAAGTGGCTCTCCGGTTCGATTCTTGGCTGGAGTGCCTTCTGTGCAGAGTCTGCATTCATGTGGGTTTCCTCTGGGTGCTCCTGTTTCCTCCCACATTTCAAAGACGTGGGTCTGGAGTGTTTCTCCATGAACCTCTGCTGAAAACTGGCTTCATTCCAAGTTGGACCTTCCCAGTAAACAAATGTTAAAAAAATAAATAAATTACTCAGAAGAGTTTCTGTTTTATTGCTTAGTGCCAAATGAAATATGAGAGCTTGCTGTGTTGCTTAATGCTGTGAGAAGAATAGGATAAACTGTGGAATATTGTTTCTGATACTTTCTACTGTTTGATAGAGACCTTTATACCCTTTCAGCCTATTAATGTGGTTATAAAGATGTTTTCTTTGAAACAAAGCTGTAGATGTTGTAAGCTTGCCTTGCCTGGGCTTCTGCTGAATGAAGGAGAACCTTGTTCATTTATGAGTACTGCTTTGTCAGGTAATGAATTCTCTGCTATTGTGAAATTGGAGTTAATTTATTACTCTGAAAATGCAATTGTTCTGGGTACTTTGAATGGATTCTTCTTATCCTACAAGAACTTCCTCCTCAGGAAGGTAAATAAATAAATACCTGCTTATTTCCTTGCTTTTAGCTAGCTGTCTGTACACCTAGTTGCTGCTTTTGGGGAATTAGGTTAATTAGACTGAAGACTTTTAAGGAAGCCTAGGCACTTTTGTGCAAACTGCAGTTGTATATAAACACCTCAGAGACTTTAATAATTACCTACTCGCCATCAAGTGAAAGAACTCAGTAGTCCCTTGTTACAGAGTAGACATTTTTGTGTTTAGTAAATTGGTTGATTTGCTTACTGCCAGGCATGCGTATTGGGTGTTTCATTAACAGATAAGTTTGTCTGACTACACACACACACACACACACACACACACACACACACACACACACACACACACACACACAGACAGACACACACATGCATACACATAGTCAGAGACACACACACACAGTCACACACACACATAGTCAGAGACACACACACACACACACACAGAGACACACACACATAGTCAGAGACACACATACACATAGAGACACACACACACACATAGTCAGATACACACACATTTACATAGTCAGAGACACACACACACACAGACATACACATAGAGACACACACAGATATAAATAGTCAGACACATGCACACACACACACGCACACACATGCACACACACACACACACACACACACACACACACACACACACACACACACACACATAGTCAGAGACACACACACAGACATACACATAGAGACGCAGATGGTCACACAGACATACACAGTCAGAGAGACACACACACACAGACATACACATAGTCAGAGAGAGACACACACACACACACACACAGTCAGACACACACACACACACACAGACAGGCACACACACAGGCAGACAGACAGACACACACACACAGATATATACACATACACACACACATACATACACACACAGACATACACATAGTCAGAGACACACACATAGTCAGAGACACACACACACACACACATAGCCAGAGACAAACACACACACACGCAGTCAGAGACACACACAGACATACACATAAAGACACACACACATACACACACAGGCATAAATAGTCAGAGACACGCACACACACACACACACACACACATAGAGACACACACACACGCACACACACACACGCACAAAGACATACACATAGACAGACACACACACACAGACATACACATAGAGGGAGAGAGAGGGAGACACACACACACACACACACACATACACACACACACACAGACATACACATAGTCAGAGAGAGAGAGAGTCACACACACACACAAACACATAGTCAGAGACACACACACACACACACACACACACACACACACACACACACACACACACACACACACACACAGACTTACATATAGTCAGAGACACACCCACACACACGCACAGACATACACATAGTCAGAGATATACACACACACACACACACACACACACACACACACACACACACAGATATACACATAGTCAGAGACACACAGACATACATATAGTCAGAGACACACACACACACACAGATATACACAGTCAGACACACACAAACACAAACATGCACAAACACGCACACACACACACACACACACACACACACACATACACATACTCAGAGACACACACACACACACATACATACATACACATAGTCAGAGACACACACACACACACACATATAAACATATACAAGATGCAAAACCATTGCAAATTTGTGGGTGGTATTTAATCTAAGCCGCGGTGGTGCAGCAGTAGTGTTGTCACCTCACAGCAAGAGGTTCTCCTGTTTGATTCTCAGATGGAGCTCCTTCTGTGTGGACTCTGCATGTCCTCCCCATGGTCGAGTGGCGTTCGAAAGAAATGCGTAAATGGGCATGCCTTCATTGAAGGTTGAGTGTCGAGCTGGCACCTCGGCACCATAAAAATCTCTTGCCAATCATTAGTGAACTGGAGCTCTGCTGTGGCGACCGCTAACCGGGAAAAGCCAAAAAAAGAATAACAACATTTCTGTTTAATCTGCAACTCAATATAATGTTGTTAGACTGATTCAATCATCTGCTACTATAATTACTTTAAATAAAACACTATATAATGTACATTTTTTCCAAATAATCATGTTGTTTATGAGCATTTTATCTGCCATAGCCAGTTAGACCCATGGACTAATATAATTTTCTCTCTCTCTCCGTTTTCTTTCTTCAATAGTTATATTATTCAACTCAGGGAACTGCTATTATTCTGGTGACACTTTTTGTAACAAAACCCATTTCTTTGCAAAGTTATCTTTTCTCCTTCTATATCCTTGTGTTGTATCACCAAGTGTTGTTTGTAATGTTGTAGTGGTAAAACAGCATGCCTTTTGTTTCTTGTTTCTCTATGCAATCATTTATCTATCACTTTCCACAATTTCCTCTGCAATAGTTTCTGATAATGAAATATGTACACCACCCTTAAGTGGTACTGTTTCAACACACGTTTAATTTCTGGCATCTAAACTCATATATATTTTTTAAAAGTGAAATACTTTTCATAAAGCCAAATTTATAAAGCCAATAACAGGAATCAACTTTGTTTATGTGTAGCAGTAATGCTGCGGTAATAGCTACAGTGCATTACTAAATGAGCTTGGTGCCGAAAATATACTGTGGTTGGTTTAAGAAGTTTAAGATATTATGGAATAATGACCAATCAAAATGAGAGATAGGACTAGAATAGGACAATAAAATGGTTAACCACACTATGGGCTGCACATGTATTGTAGAAAAAATGTGATTTAATTTCCCTATAGATTTGCTAGTGCATACGCGAGTATGTGTGTGTGTGTGTGTGTGTGTGTGTGTGTACATCTTGCAGCTGAATGACAACCCCTCCGATACTGGCCTATCAGTCAGCATCTCCATCTCCTTGATTAGGACCAAGGAGGAATCAGAAGACAAATGTATTACTGTATATTGTTGTGTCTTTCGGCTTTTCTCGGTTAGGGGTCACCACAGTGGAACTCTGGTCCGCTAATGATTGGCAGTAGATTTTTACGTGCTGGCTTGCCAGGCCTAATGCACAACCTTCAACGATGGAACGCCCATTCACGCATGTCGCCACACAGAAGACGCTCTGAGAATCGAACGGATAACGTCTAACTGTGAGGCGACAACGCTACTGTATATTATAAATGTTAAATTCTTTGTTTTGTTTTGTTGTGGCTTGATTTAAGAGGCTGATCTGCTGCCATAGTAAATCTTTGTCCAGTGGCTGCCATAGTAAATCTTTGTCCAGTGGCTATATAACTCAAAGGCAGCACTAGAAATACAAGTGAACTATTGCTGATGCATTTAGGAGCTGATATAGGGTTAATGGGATAATAGAATAATGTTTTAAGATGTGATAGCTGGTTCTACTGACCATTCCATTCAGTGACACCATCCTTATATGTGAGATGTGAAAATACTCTGTCCATCTCATTAGCAGAACTGGTGCAGAACAGCACTCCTCTGTTGTTTTACTAATGCAGAACTGTAATGTATGTAGGTTTCTAACCTGGGGATCTGACACATTGATCTTATGGTGTGAATAAGACAAGGGCTGCTGTCACTTGATATGACGAAAAGTGTTTACTGCCTAAATACCCTCTCTGGCTGGACTGCACAGTTAAATGGGGACACTAGTCACCCCTGGCTAGATGGTAAGATTAAATGGCAACACTAATCAATCTCAGGTTGGATACTGGGGGGTAAATGGCAATACTAATAACTCCTAGCTCCAAGGATACTGATCATTCCCCCAGATGAATGTCAGAATTAAATCAGAATGTTGATCACAGGCTGCTTGAAGGTACAGGAAAGGCTCTATCTACTTTCTATAAGGATTGAAAAAGGGCTAAGTGTACACTGCCCTCAGCAAAAGGTCTTCTCAGTCAGTCAGTCTCACTTTGTATGTCTGATACCAACCGCAGAAAGAACATCCTGCCACATTTATACATTTATGAACCAGAGACACAGCCGCTATACCATACTAAGGATATTTGCCACCTGTCATTGTAGCAGAAGCAGCAGCATCCCACCTTATTTGGGGTAATGATCTCACTTGAGACAAGATTTACTTTCCAAAGTCTTACACATACTACAGGTGAGAAACAACATACATAAAGGAGGCATAAAAATGTATTAACCCTGGCCTTTTAATCAGAACATTGGTTAATTGGATATCATTTTGTTATTTTCAAAGCTAACAATATTTTTGCTGCTCCCTTTTAAATATTACTTATGTAATCACAATGTGTTTTACAGAGGATTAAATATTTATAGCAAATTAGCTGTGTTATTTTCATTATCTGCCTTTTTATGAGTCAGTTTTATTCATAAGGAGGTTATTACATGTGCCCCAAATAAATCAGTTTTCAGTTTTACAAAACGCACTGTATGATTCTGCCTTATACAGGACTCATGCTTGTACTGAAAGTATGTCATTCTTAGCAGCTAATGTGGTTACTTGTGCCATGTTTCAACACTTTCTTAATAATGTACTGTTTTTTATACAAAACTGTTAATACAATTATCTCCTTACATAGACTGAGCAGCTGGTTTCGTGTTTAACTTTTATGGTTACAAAGCAGCTTTTTGACTGCTAGTACACATTTCCCTTATATTAGATCAAAGACAGAAGGAGTTCTTCAAAAATAATACAATTGCCACATTTTAATCTACCTTGCCTACATACTTTTTATATTTGTGGATCTATCAAGCATGTGTTCATACTATTCATTTTTATTTGTTTGCTATCATTATATTTCTCTCCCCAGGGCTCCATAGCTAATCAGGCATGTGTTCATATTAATAGAAAGACAAAAACACAGGTACCAGATGAACAGCTCAGTCTCCACCGCAAAGCCAGCAGTATGTACAAAAATTCAAACTGCCACAGTAGAAGGAAAATTCGTTATTGCAAGGACAAAGTGAGCGCTTTCACAACCTTCCAGATCGCTTCATCAGACTTAATAAAACATCATATGCTTTCAAAGTGACCAATCAGTTAAGACAAACAATTAAATATTTATATCAGACTCAATAAATTTAAAAATAGTAGAAAAAAACATAAATAGACGTAAAACTGTTAAAAACAGTATGCAAATTCAAATGTGAATGCCTATAGAACCATGTAGAAGGGAATTAGTGCTTTAAGGCTCTTGCCTTTAAAAATGGTTTCAAAGAAACAGTTTCATTAATGCCTCGGGGGTTGTCTGCATTTAGTTGTAGAATCCATTTTTGCTCAGCCTCTTCTGTTTTATTTCTAATGTCACCCCCTCTGATATTTTCTTCCAGAACTTCTAAAACTAAAAATGTAAAAACATGGTGCATCCCATCAGCTTCTACATGTTTAGCTAGGGCACTACTCTCCTTTTTGTTTACTATGTCCCTCATATGTTCTAAAATGCGTTCTTCGAGCATTCTGTTAGTCTTGCCCACATAAAAACTTTACAATATTGGCAAAAACTAAGATAGACTATATTTCTAATCCTGCAGTCTAAATAGAAATTAAATTCAATTCTAAACTTTTGCTGTGGATGTACAAAAGTGCTACATGAGAAAATGTACTTACAAGCTCTGCAGTTCCTGCACATATATGTCGCTATTCTGTCTGATGTGTTCAGGGACTTATGTGTTTGGGTTTTATAGCATAACTGCCTTTTAAGTGATTTTTTGTTTGTAAATGAGAAGTGAGGCCCAGAGTCTATGAAGCCTTCAGATTCTTTAGTGGCTAACAATATGTTCCAGTTCAAAATTGACTGACATCACTTGCATATGTAATGGGGAACCTGAGTTTCTCATCCCTGGAGTCTGTTTCAGGGTTATCTCTTGTAGTTTGTTCTGAGAAGTAAGGTCTATCCTTCCCTTGACTTTCTTGATATACCCCTTCTATGGTGGTGTCTATTTCTATCTGGTTATATCCTCTGTCAAGTAGTTCTCCTCTTAACACTTCCACAGACCTCTCCAACTCATCGTTTTTAGTATGTAATCTTGAGACTCTCAGGAACTGCCCTTTCATAACGTTTTTGCTAACACTACAAGACTGTACTACAGTGGGGAAAATGGCATAGTAGTGGCGGCATGTAGACAACTGCAAGGTACGTGAAAGGTATATGTCCTTTTCCCCACTGTAGTGCTATCCTGGAGTTAGTATATATAGTTAGGGGAGCAGCTAGTCTGGTTTTATATGGTCCAGTTTACAATTTAGTATGTTGAAATTCAGTAGTATGGGTTTCAGTGAAGTGACATTTTAGCCTTTTGAAATTTCACTCTTATGGTTTCAGTCAAATGTGTCTCAGTCAAATGAGGTTTCTATCATATGATAGGGATCCATATATATATATATATATATATATATATATATATATATATATATATATATATATATATATATATATATATATATATATATATATATATATACATATATATATATATATATATATATATATATATATATATATATATATATATATTTATATATATATATATATATATATATATATATATATGGGTCTACTAATAATAATTGAAAGACCACTTACCTGAAGACGACTTTACCGAGATGACAACATTGAACTGTTAATTTACTGAATGATCACATTACTTAGTTTTTTTAACAGGGTACGTATGAACTTGGCCATCCTTGAGTAATTTGCCCTTTTCCCCACTGTAGCGTGAACCTGGAGTTGGTATATTTAGTTAGATGGGTGTCAGGGGTGCAGGCCCCCACCTGGGTAGGTTTGACATACTGAAGTATGCTTCTTTATTCACTGTTCTCCAAGTGCTTACTTTCCCTGTTAAAAAATTCAGTAGTGTGATAATTTGGTAAATTAACAGTTCGGTGTTGCCTTCTCACTGAAGTCATTTTCGAATAAGTGGTCTTTTGATTATTAGACATAGACCCATATCACTTTTATTTGTATGCTTACTTTATTTAAATTGTACTGTTTTTTTCTAGACTTAGTACTATTTTACTGTATCTTGGACAAGTTTGTTACTGCTCAGTTGGCTTAAAGAACAAGGTAGAGGGGAATATTGTTAGACGGGATGAATGGACATATGTAAACAATGTAAACGGTGACCACGATGAATGTGATGAAGGATGATATAGATACAGAACAGCAATGTTTTTTAAACCGATCCCCACAGTTAAGGAGGTCAGAATGTTTACAAAACAAAAGGGAAGGGGTGCAACGAAATCAGTATTATGTTGTAGAACAGCAGCAACAACCACAACAGTGGAGGAACAACTGTCGGAAGAAGGCCAGACGTCCAACAACAAGAAGAGATATTGATTGTTGACAATAATATGGACATTTCCACTATTGACAATAATTTGTCGTGTGTATTAGATGATCCATTGTGGAATTCTGGAAATTGTATGCCTGTTTGTAAGGTTTTTAAAAAGTTTGGATTTAATATATATAATTTGAGTGCCATTGATATAAAAGAAGCTTACCATGACCTTTTGAGTAAGGATTTTTCATTTGTTCCAGAATATAATTTCAATGTTGTTGATGTTTATTCTAGTATAAGGTTATACAATAGACAGTTAAATTTGGCCCTTTTTTCAAAGATCAAATGGATGGAACAAATAATTTGACATTTGGTGGTTTAACTAGAAAGAGCACCACCAACCTCTTCCTGCGCATAGGTATTGCACGGCCCCAAAGAAAACCATACCAACAGACAAACAACTTGATGATCCACTTTACCACATTTGCATGTATGTAAATATGGCCCAATCAGTGCTACAATTACATATAACATGTTAATATCAAGACCTTTGCACAGTTAAGACTTGAAAATTCCTTGGTAAATAGTAGTTTGTTATTTTTGCCTTTTATTCCCAAGATCGTATTTCTGGTTTTAAGATTTAGAAATTTGACATTTCATTTACCATTTCTATAAGAAACTGGACATTTCTGAATAGCAAGGAATGCCATCTCAAATATGTTGCAGAATAAATGGTATTCCTCCCATATATTGTTATTAGTCTGAGTGGTTTTGGATGGTGCATTATGGTTGTCCTTGGTCCTTAATATTATTGTCCTTATCTCCACGCCCATGACTTGTACCTGCCTCATGCCTTGTACTACATTTGCAGCCTTGCTACAACCCCTGCCTTATAACCCCTTGCTCTAAGGAATACCAATTTTTATGATAGAATTAATATGATGAATAATCGCATTGGTCCTGGTCCTTTGGGATTGGAATTGGGATTTGAGTGTGTGAGTGTGGAAAATGAAGCATGTAACACATGAATTGTGTACTGGAATTTCCTATAATAAGTCTCACTCAAGTGCACCATCAGAGAGTTTCCATAACCACATCCAAAAAAATCATCCTGTGGGTATCATGCTGTTCAAACCTCCAGCTTGATGTGGGATGTTGGTATAAAATGTTCTTGAAATGATGGTACCAGGAATAAAGTTGAGGCCTTTTTCAAAATTTTCACATGTAGATCAGATAAAACATAATCTGACAAATTTAGAATATTGTTAACAGTGTTAGAATTCTTTTTTGGGCAATGGTGATCCTGTTGCTGTCAGGGATTCATTGTCAGTGCCTGATGACGTGTCATCCAAAATGGGGCCTTTTTTTTTTTGTTTTTTGGAAGAGATTTAATTAGATTACATTATCTTGAAAAGAGAGATGAAGAATGCATTGCCGAGTAATCCTCTTGGTCTCTATTAAATTTTTCATCTTTATGTTGTGTGAAATTTTATAAATTCCACCACAAAAGACATTTGTGGCTTCATGTTGTATTTCGCCCATTTGTGTGGTAGTTCATCATCTGCATCACTCACATGAATATTCAGGTCATCAATTAAATTTTGACTTGTCTAAGCATGTAAGATTTAATAATCTTTCAACATCAGACAAAAAAAGGAAAAGGCCCAGATCCATTTTAAGAAAAACTAATCCAAATGTTACTTCCTCATGGGATGACACGTCATCAGGCACTGACAATGAATCCCTGACAGCAACAGGATCACCATTGCCCAAAAGAAGCCTGGGGGTAGCCCCTTTAGGAGCACACGCAGACGGGGTGGGCGCAAACACAAAAAGAATACACAATGTACAGGGACTCTTGGAGTTGGCATTGGGGACTTGAATTCTAACACTGTTAACAATATTCTAAATTTGTCAGATTATGTTTTATCTGATCTACATGTGAAAATTTTGAATAAAGGCCTCAACTTTATTCCTGGTACCATCATTTCTGAAGATACATTTGCACAAGATTTGTCTAATTTTTGTAGATTGATTAACTTGAAAATGTTTTTTGGAGATTCTGGTCTGGAGTTTGAAAAAGGGAAATTTACATACCATGCTTCCAATTTCTCCCCACCTATGAATGCTGTGGTGCATCAATTTCATAAGAGTGTTCTTAGGGATGTCCATTTTCAGGGTTCCAGTTTGGCTTGGAAACATAATAACATGACTTTTAGGGAGAAGCAAGCTATGTTGGAACTTCAGAGGAACAAACAAATTGTGATTTCAGCAGCAGACAAGGGTGGGGCAGTTGTAGTACAGAATTGGGAAGATTATAACAGTGAGGCCCTTAGACAACTATCTGACACTAGATATTATAATCATATGTCCAATGACCCTGTACACAGGTTTGGTAAGTGTATTGAGCTTTTCCTTAAAAATGCCTTGGACAGGGGTGTAATTTCCAAAGATACTTTATTTCAACTTACAATCAAGGAATGTAGCCCTGAATACATTTATTTCCTTCCGAAGGTGCACAAAAATCTGACACATCCACCGGGGAGACCCATTGTGTCTGGAAGAAAATATTTAACTGAACCCCTTTCTTTGTTTTTGACTAAACATCTCAAACCTCTGTTAGGTTTTCTCCGGTCTAGATTGAATGATACTACCAGTTTTCTACAAATCATATCTGATGCTCAGTTGGAAGAAGATTGGTATTTATGTACGCTTGACGTATGTGCTCTATATACCAACATCCCACATCAAGCTGGCCTTCGTGCCTTGGCTTATTGGTTGGAATATTCAGGTCTATATGACCCAACATTTAATGATTTCTTGGTAGACATGGCTAGATATGTCCTGACTTGCAATGTTTTTTATTATAAAGATGATTGCTATTGGCAAATCAAGGGCACAGCTATGGGGGCTTCTTTTGCCCCCATATACGCTGATCTTTTCATGGCCTATGTCGAAACCAAGTTAATCTATGATTCCACCAGAAATATTTTTCTTTCAGATATGGATATTTGGAGACGATATCTTGATGATATCTGGCTAGTGTGGAGAGGTGATGAGTCTAGTCTGTTGGCTTTTGTAGAGTATTTGAACAACAATGAATGGGGTTTAGGGTTTACGGAACAGCATGATACCCACAGGATGATTTTTTTGGATGTGGTTGTACGGAAACTCTCTGATGGTACGCTTGAGAGTGAGACTTATAGGAAATTCCCCCAGTACAATTCATTGTTACATGCTTCAAGTTTTCATGCTCCACACATAGCCAATAACATCCCGAAATCCCAATTCATCAGGACCAAACGGATATGTTCGCAATATTCTACATATCATAAAAATTCGGAGGACCTTAGACATAGGTTTAAGCAAAGAGGTTATAAGGCAGGGGTTGTAGCAAATGCTATGAGGCATGGAGCGTTGTCAGTTACTTCAATATAAGGATAAGGACAAGGATAATGCACCATCCAAACCACTCAGACTTATAACAACATATGGGAGGAATACCATTGGTTTTGTCAATATTGTACAGCGTCATTGGAATATTCTGCAGAGTGATCCAGATGTTGCCAGGACTATTCCCCAGAAATGTATGTTTTCTTATAGAAATGGTAAAAACCTGAAATCTTATTTCAACCATTACAAAACTAGTGATACGAGAGGCAGGAATAAAATACAAACTACTATTTCTGGACATAGTCTGTATGGTTGTTTTCCCTGTGGACATTGTGTAAACTGTAAATATATATGCAGTACCAAGGAATTTTCAAGTCTTAACTGTGCAAAGGTCTTTGATATTAACATGTTATGTAATTGTAGCACTGATTGGGCCATTTACATGGCCACATGCAAATGTGGTGCATTTTACATTGGGCAAACTTCCAGATGTTTAAGGTTACGTATCTCTGAGCACTATAGTAATATTAAACAGAAAAAGCTCACAAATGCATTGTATAAGCACCAGTTGTCACACCCATCAGCATTATTTTTATTTGTTATTATTGATGTGATTCAGGGTGACCGTAGAAACAAAATTGGTTGGCATGAGATTCTAAATAGAAAAGAAAAAAAGTGGATCATCAAGCTGGGTGGGCTTTTCCCTCCAGGACTTAATGAGCATTTATAATGTTTCTACCAATGAGAATGTATCCCCACATATTTAAGTAGCAGGAAATACTGTGATTTCTGATACACTGATGAAGGCTGTGTAATTTACCAGCCGAAACCGGTATGATTATTTTTCTGCTGTGATGCTACAAATTTAATACAGATTATTTGATCACTGTTTGCTGGCTCCGTTTGTTTGTCTGTTAACTAGAAAGAGTACATTTATACCACCATCCAATAGTGATGTTGCAATGTTTGAAAAAAAATGTGTATCAGAGGGGTTCCCAATGTTATTAAAGTGAAACAAAATGCTCATTATGGCGACAATTTAACCAGGAATGAAAGGAATGCATTGGTTGAATTTGCAGGTTGTAATGAACTTAGAATTATGAAGAACAATAAAGGGGGAGGGCCAGTCATTATGTCACAGTTTGATTATATTGCTAAAATGCAAGACATACTTGACGACCCCACAACGTATTTACGGGTTTCTTGGAGTGAATTGAATATAGCCTACCATAAGATAGATTTATTCCTTTTAGATGCATTATATCAAGGGGCAATAAATTGTGAAGAGTATAATTTTTTGAATGTGGAACACCCAGTCACCCCTGCTGTGTTTGGTATCCCTAAAATCCACAAAAATCTTAATGATCCTCTATTTAGAGCTATAGTGTCATCCAAGAGTTCAAAGACTGAACCCATGGCAGAGTTTGTGGACAAAGACACACAGCGGGTGGTGGCTGGGGTTCAACACAATTTGAAAGATTCTTGGCAGTGCCTACAAAGGTTGAATACAATAAAAAATGATGATATAGAGTGGTCATTTTTAACTATTGATATAGTCAACCTGTTCATGGTTATACCACATGAGGATGATATAAATTACTTTACACATATCTTAGTGAAAAGTGGACATTTAGGTAGTGAAAACATACATTTACTGGTATTATTTATGGATATGGTACTTAAAAATAATTTTTTGTCCTTTGAAGGGGAAATTTTTCATCAAGTTTCAGGTGTGGCCATGGGGGGCAAAATGTGCCCCCTAGTTTTGCCAACTTGGTTTTCCTCCAATGGGAGGAAGAATTTGTTCTGAATTCATCATTTAAAGAAACAATTGTCCTTTACAATCAATTTTTGGATGGCACCCTGGTACTTTGGAGGGGTAATTATGAAGAAGCTAGGTTATTTGTAGAATACCTTAATACAACAACACCCTTCTTCAAATTTACCAGTAAGTGGGACAGCCAAATAATTGAATTCTTGGACATTAGGTTAACAAAAACTTCTGAAGGGCTTGAGAGCAATATATTCAGGAAGGAAACACATAGTAATTCATTGCTCCGTTACAACAGTTGTCATCCCCCACATCAACGTAGGTGTATTGTAAAGGGTCAAATGGTCAGGCTGTCGAGGCTTATTAGTGACAATCAAGTTTTGAAACAAGAGTTATATACATTGATAGGGATGTTTCTCGATAGAGGTTATCCCTTGAAAATATTGACTAAAATATGTAACGAGGTACTAAGTAAGAGAGATACTACTTTTTCATCTATAGTTAAGGGGAACAACATAGAATTTGAGAGAACAGTTAATAACCATAGTATTTCAGATTCAAGAGCATCGGTCCTTAAATACAACAATCAAATAAATGGGATAGTGGATTCCATACGTACAGCGTGGGATTTATGTTTTGACTGTGAATTGAAATGTGTTCTAGGCTGTCTCTCTAAAGTAGTTTTCTCTAGGGGAGAAATATCAAGGGGTTCTTAGAAGGACTTAGGCCTGGATACACCCTTTCCAAAATGAATAAATGTGGGACTTGTAAGTCTCGTAGATTTATTAATGATGGACCTTATGTAAGTGTCCCAAGTTACAACAGGACTATCTCATGTGCAGGAAGGGTTAAATGTAACACTCAGAGGGTGGTGTACTTAGCCACATGTACCAGCTGTAGTGCATTTTACACAGGTAAAACTATCAGTAGGCTGAGAGGCCGGATAGTTGAACATCTTAGGGCCATTAGAAGCAGAGACCATAACAATGCTCTCTATATGCACAGTATTGTATGTACCACCTTTAAGAGATTTTTGTTTTTTGTAATTGACAGGGTGTTGCATAATGAAAGGGGTGGCGATGAAAAACTAAAAGTGGAACTAAGTGGCAGGTCATTTTAAATGCAACAACAGCACCTGGGTTGAATGATTTTATTTCTATAGGGCCAGTTTTGAAACATCGAGCCACTAAAATTTAGATATGTGGCTTTTATTTACATTGTTGTGGATTTATTTTAGTGTATTTATATTAGGTGGAAACACTCAAAATATTTGAGTATTTTTCTTTTTATATTTAGTATAAGATTTGTATTTGTGGGTTGCAATTGTATTTTATGTTTGGTTCTTCTTTTTTGTATGTAGTTTAGCTTTAAGATGATTGTGCTTCTTTCTTAATTGAATAATAAGTAATTGAGAAGTGTATGTAAGGAGTTTGTGAACAGCTACCATTCACTCTGATGATGTCATTGATTTATGGCGAAAGCGCTTATTGTGTGGAGCAGCATTAAAAGGCTATCGGATTTACACTGTTGTTTGTGGTTCATTTTTTGTTTTTACAAGTTTACTACGCATTGGGTATTTGTTTTTTCGTGAGGTGTATTCTGATTGTTTGCCTGTCTGCATGTTTTTATCTCTTCTCATACATAGTCAATACAAGTATACAGATTTGTAATATTTTTTTTACCTTTACAACAGTTTATTCCCTCCTATTTTATTTCTCATCTTATAATCCTCTTTATACCTGTAATGTCTGACTCCATTTTGCTCTTGCAGTCCAGTTTCTGATGTGACATCTCCTTTGTCCATTTTCCATCTTGTGTTCATATTCCTTCTCTCTTTTTGACATGACATGTTATTTTAAAAAAGCACATCCTGCTGTGTACTTTTAATTATCATAGATGATGTTTACATCATATGTTACAGAGTTTCGATTCATGTCTTCATAGAACCTTGATCAGTTCTACAATCTTGTTATAATGTTATAAGCCAAATTAAACATAATTAATGTCCTGGCCAAAGTCAGGTGTAAAAGAATAATTACTGTAACTGCTAGTTTGAACCCCTGCTGTAGTCCAGAACCTTTAACTCAATTTATTCAGAATTAGTATTGTTTATTTTCTGGAGTACTTCAGATGACATCTATCTAAAGCTTAGGGCATGTGGCTACAAAAATGCTGCATGTAAAAATTTTCACAAAACACACACACACACACACACACACACACACACACACACACACACACACACACACACACACACACACACACACACACACACACACACACACACACACACACACACACACACACACACACACACACACACACACACACACACACACACAGTCTCTCTCTCTCTCTCTCCCTCACTCTCTCTTTTTATTTTAATTGTCTTTTCTAACCATGATAGGAAGCCTGTGCACAAAAACAGGCTGATCTTTGTTTTTTGGATCTGTTTCACCACATTAACTCTGTTCAGCCTTCCACATGTAGAGGTCACAGATGACTTCCATAGTAACTCCCTAAACAGAGAGAGAAAAGTAAATTGCCAGGCCTTTCTTCTGTATCTTATAGGCATATAAACATACCTACAGACAATTCAGAAGTTACCAATCTACCCACTGCATGACTGTGAATGTGGAAGAAAACTGGTGCACCTGAATAAAACACACAAGAACCCAGGAGGATATGAAAACTCAACACAGAAGGTAATCAGTTCTATATTAGAAGACTGAATGTTCACAACCACGAATACGACAACCGTGACACGTAAATGCCAAACAGCTGAAACAGCGAAACATGTAAACATCGAAATACAGAATGCCGAACACATTTCTGAAAACAACAGCGCCATACAGGTAAGTAAAACTTACTTAAACATACCTCAATAAACACATATTTGCAGGGGATCAAGCCCCCCTGCACCCCCCTGTGGGGCTGCGCCCCCCACACCCCCCAACTTGTATATATATATATATATATATATATATATATATATATATATATATATATATATATATACCAACTCTGAGATCGCACCACAGTGGGGAAAAGGATATATTTCCTCTTCCCCATGAACACCCTGCTGGCCAAGGAAATCCGTTCGGTGTTCTGTATTTCGATGTTTATGTGTTTCGCTGTTTCAGCTGTTCGGCATTTACGTGTCGTGGTTGTCGTATTCGGGGTTGTGAACATTTGGTCTTTTAATATAGACCCAAGGTAACCCACCCAAGAACCAAACCAAAGAACCTCATACTGCAGCATTGTATGAAAGGCAACTCTAACCAAGTTTCAAAATTTCATATCACAAAAGTGATTCATCTTTTTTTTTATTGTTTTTAAACCAAACAAAAAATGCCACATGCACTGAAAACATTATTTCAGTTCTACTTCCTCTGTTTCCTACCTATTGTTGCTTTACCATCTTCTCTGCACGGCATTGTAGTTGTTGATGAAATCTCACATTATTTCTACGTACTGTTTATGAAAATATGTACTAGAGCAAGTTTGCAGTTTTTGCTTGAGGCAAATCATTTGGAACAGGACAATGACAGCTGCATCTAAGAAATGACACTGATTCTTGCTTTTATAATCCAGTTGCAGGACTAGTACTGACTGCAACATCAGTCTTTACAAGTCTGACATGTCAGTTAAAATGGACATCTTCAAATGTTTATAAAAAATCATGCCCTTGAACTCTTATTCAGAGTTGAACAAAAACAGGTATTTTATTGGGTATGTTATATAAAAAGATCAGCAAAAAAAGAAATCAAAGGGAACTACTGAAATTTTGAACTATAATAAATCTTAAAAAGCAAACAAAAAAGAAGAAAGAAAAACAAACCACTAAAGAGTGATGCAAGAACATTATTACTACAAAAACATTATTATTATTATTTATTCAATCATTTGCTCAGCAGTACATATGGTACAACAGGTAGCACACTTGCCTTTGGAAGTGGAAGACCAGACAGCTGTGGGTTCCCTTCCCATTCCAGCTGATTGTCTTGATGACATTGCAGTGTTTCATTGGTGTGATGCTGCACTCTTGAGTGCATTGTCCTTCAGATGAGATGTTAAACTGAGGTCCCATCTGCCTGAGGTGGTGGTAGCTCGGGTAGGTGTGAAGGTACTATGGCAACTAGTGAAAGGAATTCTCAAATTTCCTGGCTAAATTTCCTCTAGTTGCATACATGTCATCTCTGGTCTCCCAAGAAAAAAGACCTCAAGCCTGTTCTTGCAGATATCTGATTTAAAGTTTCCCATTTAGTAGGACAGTACAAAATGCAACTTTTTATTTCTTGAAATAATCATCCTTCTTTCAGTAATAATTTACTCCTGTCTCATTTTGAATTACATTACATCGGATCTCTAATTTATTTGAACAGTACCACTGAAAGGAGTTGGCAGTTTGCTCTGAAAGAAGGATTTCCACATTATATAATAGTTAAAACTGTTTTTAAAGATGTATTCTACTGATTAAAGTCTTTAAGTTTAGCTTATGGAAATGATTATCTCAGATTTAGAACTATTACATCTTGATCATATAAAATACGCAGATAGTAAGATTTTTGCTTACTCCAAAATAAGAACAGGCAGAAGGACAGGTACTGCAATATGTCCTTTTGCAAGTGAACATTTTTTACTGTATTGCCACCCATCACTGTCTAGATATAACTAGTATATAAAAAAACATTGATTTCTCATCAGGTATGGTGGAGTGACAACCAAAATTATACAATTACTCTGCTTTTATTAAGCTGATCTTCAAACTACAGATATTTTGTACAGCAAATGAGACATAATTGAGAGGAAGTTAGTTGTACTGCTGAACTAAAGCCATGGTCTGCATTGTGTGGTTTTCACAGGATTGTCGGAAAATAAACTGATACTCTCTTTAACACCTTAGTCTTTTTACTGCAGTGATGCACATGTTGCAGGTCAAATGGACATCTCATCATAAATATTCTGTGCAAGAGGTAAGCAAATCTAATAAACTGAACAGGTTTGAAAGAAGCATCATCTTAGACAAGCAATTCATTTATAAAATATTCCAAGGCTCTTGAGGGGTTCTTGGGCAGTATAAAGGAAATAGTGTCATAGACTGGTGAGATGTAGGCTTGATTGCTACGGTATATTCCTTTTAGACGAAGCAGAGTGCTGTTATTTTTAAAAACTGCCCACCTACCCAGCATCAGTCATTTTCTTCCCATTTAAACATTTGATGTCTGACTGAAGATGATCTCCTTCTTCAACTCCCTGCTACTAAAACTGAAATCCTTGGTGAAAAAGATATTAAAATATTTCATGACTTTCTCTCTGAGTACATTTATCTCAACATTTCAGTATAATTTACATTTTGTTGTTTTGTTGATTAACGGTAGCAAATTCACCCACCACATTTTCTGTCTGTCTATTCGTACTCAGAAGATTATATCTTTAGGAATTGAAGGTCTAGAGTGAGGCAGACATCTTATTTCTTATCAAAAGACATTTGCAGTTAATTCACTGTCTTTAGTCTAGTGTTAAAAAGGGAAGGGCTTGTACTGTTGTGAAATATGTCTGCTTTAACAAGGCTTTCTGTTCTTCATCATTCCTTTTATGCCATCTTCTATAATGCAAACAAATTATAGTTTTAAATAATTACTATGATTCACAAAACTTTTGAGAACAATTGTATAACCATTGCAAGACTTCACCCCCTGACATGTCATATGAAGAATGTAAAGGATCTCCTACTAAAGCTGCAGTAGTGGACAGCTTAGCAGTAATAGCTCTCTATCTATATATTACATGCACATACAGACACACACACGCATCAATACACATTCACATACAGGTGTATGCAGACACAGAAAGGTATATCTGTATATGTATATTAACAGACTGAGCATCCTCAGAAATGTAAAAGGTCCATGTCTCTTTTCAGTGTTGTATGACTCCCCTCAAGACTCCCGTAATTGTCAGATGGAAGAAACATCAAGGATAAATGAGGTCTAATGTGATGTGATGATAAGAGAGATTTCACACTCTGTTATGTTAAGGACATGTTTTACATCCTTCAACTGGATTTCTATAAATATTTATAAATTATTCATTTTTCTGTAATACAACATGGGTCTGTCTTTAAGACGTTGATCCTCACTGTGTACTCAAGGAAGATTTTCAAAAGTGTGAATCTCCAAGGGTCTACCATCACATCTAATACAATCTAGAATCATACATGAACTTTACAGTCTGTTACAGGCAAAATAGTACAGTTGTGTAAGTTAACTTATGACCATAATAATAGATGTTGAAATGGTCATTGCCACAAAATGCTATATAGGTTATGTCCTGTCAAGGACATAATAGGCTAGTTTCCAGGTCTTCGGGGAAGCTTCCAGACACTGAGACTATCAGGCAGCTCAAGATTTGGCAGTCAATCCCTTCAGAGCTTTCATGCCAACAGACAGAGGGAGGCTAAAGCCCTAAGAAGCACAATGCTAGGAAAAGAAAAATATATGTCCACACCCTGGCATATATAAAAAATAATAATTATAAAGATAAGGTGGATGGTGGAAGGGGAGCATCTATTAGAGCAGTGATCAATTGAACATCTACTGTTTTTGTAAGTTTATTTACACGACTGTACTTCGTTATTCATATTGATTACTACCACACTGGGTAGATTTCAACAGCTCAGAATGACTGAGAGGAGAAAGGATGTAGGTTCTGTAGATCTGGAGAATTGTTCTAGCAAAGCTAGTTCGACATCTGGATGAGGAATCTAGTTTATAGTTTTTTGTAAAAGTAGGCATACAGGACCAAGATACTGAACACTTCTAGAATCTAACCCTTTCCAAAAAGCCTCAGAAGAAACCAAGACCCTTGTAGAATGAGCCTTGACCTCACCTGGAGTAGTTTTGTTGTGGTGGGAATAACAAAAATTAATAGCATGGAACAGCAACTCGCAAATGGTTATCACACTTTTTTCTTTTCTTCCAAGGAAAGAAACAACTGATCAGAAGTTCTGAAAGATTTTTTTCTGTCAAGATAGTAACTGAGTTGTATGTGAGCATTCAAGGTATGAAGTTTCTTTCATCCATCATTTTTAGGTTCTCAAAAGAAGACAGAGATGGAGAGCTTGGCTTAAAGCAAACTCAGACCATTTTAGGCATGAAAGAAACCCTGCCTTTGTGAAAAATGAGATTGTTTTATTCACCATAAGAGGTTTCAACTTGGATACTCTTCTTTCAGAGGTCAGAGCAAAAAGTAAGACTGTTTTTCATGTCAAGAACCTCAAGTCAGCCTTATGGTCTTGTTCAAATGCACCAAGAGTTAGTTTAGTTAGTTTTTCTAACACAAGAGTAAGATGCCAAGGAGGACTCAATTGTTTTGAGGCTTCAAATGCAAGACCCATTTCAAAGAGTGTTTTCACACGAAACTGAATGGAAAGAAGGTGATCCATGGGCAGACATACTGAAATGGCCAACAACTGAACCTTTACTGAGGACTAAAATAGCCCATATGTTAGTAACTCATGTAAATAAACCCAGAGAAAGACTAGGCCAGAATGCATGCTGCTTCTTTTGTTGGCGCCATCTACAAAATCTTTTGCATTCGCTAATACTTGATTTTCTAGTAGTAAGTTTTCTTGTCTTTGTTATTTCCTGCTGTAATTCTTCAGAAAAAAAGGTGCCAAACATGTATAGTTAGGATGTGTCAAACTTCCCTAGTCATGAGGAAGCTTGGGGTAAGTGTCCCTCGGCATTTGCAAAAGAAGGGAGAACCGCTGTTGCCTTAGCTAGAAGGAAGTCACTACAGTGAGCTTTGGGGAGTTTGTCTGAATCTTCTGAAGTACCCTGGCTATTAGTGTAAAGGATGAAAAAAAACATAAAGGAAAATTCCTGGTCAAGGAAAAGAAAAGACGTCTGTCTTCCTGTCTTTCTTGCATGGAATCCTGCAGCTAAATTTTTCCAATTGATTTATTAGAGAGGAGGTGAAAAGACCTATGTGAGATGTTCCCCACAGAAGGCTTGAGTCCTGGAAGACCCTCTGACTCAGTTTTTATTCAAGAGAGTCTGTCCTGGTCCTGCTCAGCTTTTCTGATGCACAGTTTTGCTCCGACAGAATGTAAGATGCCTGTAGAATAAGTTTATACATGAAAGCTATATCCTAGGCTATCATGGCTACTCTGCACAAAGGGTAGGATCTGGTTCTCCTTTACTTGTATATGCACTAAATCACTGTAGTTTTGACTGTAAAAAACGTACATTGGTTCTGGGGACTAGAGAGAATTTAGAAAGTTGAGAACATTTATGAGAGTTAGCATCACTTTTATGTTGATTTGTTTTGGTCTGTCTTTTTTGTTCCAAAGACCCTGCACTTTCATTCCCATAGACACAGTTCCTCAAGCAAAGGCCAAGACATCTGTAGTGACTGACCATGAGGGAGCAAGAGGAATGAATAGGAGACCCAGATGCTGAAAGATTTGTTGTCTTTATCACATAATCTCCCTTTTCACAAATCCTTAAACTGGAATTTGGAAAATCAAGTGATGTAGATGCTTGGACCATACAGATTTCAGGTACCATCGTGTCTTTCCCATGGGGAATCTTACACGAGATATATTGAGTATCATAGATGCCAAGAGACACAGAATCTTGAGGAATTCACTTGCTGAGATGTAAATCTAAGCAGAAAATCTCAGGAATAGATCTAAATACATATATATATATATCTCGACACAAAGCATCGAGCCCGTTCAGAACATCGACAATCCAGGTAGCGATTTTCCCCTTACAGGACCCATGGTAGCACTTGACGCGCTTTGTTGACGCTAGTGCGGCGTCAAACAGTCGCTACATCTCTCAACATGCTACCATGGGTCCTGTAAGGGGGAAAATTGCTTACCTGAAATTTGATGTTCTGAACGGTCATGCTTTGGTGTGTATGAGTGAGGTAAGTAGCGATCGTGTTGACGGATGATATATGAACCTATCTAACACATATATATATATATATATATATATATATATATATATTTTTTTTTATTTTTTTTTCTTATGGGAAAATAAAGCTCTTTGAACTGAGGTATCCAGCAGACACACCAAAAAAAAAAAAACATTTGAGAAGGAATCATAAAATACTCCTGAATATTATTTTGGAATCCCAGCTGATGTAGCAGATGCCTTACCCAAGTAAGGGATTCCTGACACTTTGAAAAAGGCTTTGAAAAGATAAACAAGTCATCTAAATAAGGAAAAATGTGACTACGTTGCAGTCTGCGGCAGGCTGACACATGAGATGAACATTTTGTGAACATAGTAGATAGCCCAAAGGTTAAGGCAGTGAACTGATAATGTGATTCAGACACACAAAACCTTAAGAAACAACTGTAACCCTGCACTGCACATATAAAAATAGAATGATATACAGCTTTTAAATCTAAGTTCACTAGGAAACACAAAAGGAGAATAAAGGGTAACAAACTGTGAAGTTACAGCATTTTAAACTTAGGCACTGTCACAAACTGAGTCAGAAAGGAAATGCCCAGAACTGGTTTCCAAGACATTTCTTAGCACCAGAAACATCCTTGACTAAAATCCTTCTCCTAACTGAAGAAAAGAGTATTGCAGTTCAATTCAGTTCAGTCTGCACTTAAGAGTTGAACTGAAAGCACCTCCTGGCTGAGTTGGCTGTGTATGTGTACATCAAAAAGCTACCTTAACTGTAACACTAACCAAACCTTGGTTACAGATGTAAATTGGTGGCAGAACTAAAAGCTTTTAAGGGGCATTTCATGCTATATTTTGTGTTTCTTTCTGCGATTGCTAACTGGATTTCTGATTGATCATTTTGCTTCTGCACTCATCAGACGGTTAAGATTAAGAGAAACTTCAGTTGTAATGCAATCGCTTGGTCTGATGAAATTGCATTACCTTTTTTTTTATTTGTCTGGAATAAATTTGCTCATTCTGGGTGTTTCGCTACAGTCGTTCTTTTCTGGTTATGGTAGATGTAGCTTAGAAGTGTTCATTCTGCAAATGGAAAAAAGGATTGTCATAATACAGAAAAATGGTGTCAGAGATGTGATTGCATACCGTGGGATGAGGAAGGCACAGTATTTGTACAATGTGGAGACAGTGGCCTGAGTGACATCAATGCATATGATGTCACAAGACATCTGCAACAGCTGGAAAGGCTACAGAAATACCTCACTAAAGGAATCACAGGCCTAAAGCAGATGCCCTATGCTGACTGTCTAAAAAAACTCCAGCTATACTCAGTGGTGTATCGTCTACTCAGAGGTGATCTCTGCTTAACATACAAGGCCATGTCAAACCCTGAGCTGTTGGACATGCTCCACTTAAAGAAATCCTAATCCCTCAGAGCCACATGCTCCAGGGATCTAAACCTTGTCATCACAATGAACAAAACATGCTGGAGAGATAGGTTCCTGACCCAGAGACTCCCCATACTGTGGAATAGACTCCCCATACATGTCAAGCAGAGCGCCTCCTTGGCCCTCTTCAAAAGGAACCTTGACGACTGGATGGGAGATAGGAAATTCACCCCAGGGATCACATCAGTCACCCTGCTAGACAGGGGTCCACGGAAGTAAATATTTTGGGAAGAAATATCTATGGAATTGTTATGGCTATGTTTGTACAGCCCCTAGGGATGATAGCCTAGTACCAACCTATGAACCTATGATAGTAGTGATTTGAGATGAAATTTTCAAATTCTAGAGATATTTGTTCATACTCAGCATGGCCAAAGTACAAACATGTTTTGTTAGCCTGAAGCATAATGGACTTATTGCAATTGTAGATTAATTGTAAAACACTTGAAGACAGTCACAGCCTTTCTCATGTCAGCCTTTGTCACAGAATTGTGGAATATAGCTGTGAACTGGCATTCTTATAACTGATGAGGGATAAGGGAAGTAAATTATTTTAGTTTTTTCTTGTTTCAATAGTAGGTAGTTGGCGTCAGGGTTAGTTTGTTAGCTGGTTAAGTATACATTTGGTGTTAGTTATTTGTATTTATCTTAATGTGATGGAACATATGGATTTATATACAAACATGCATACACAAATATAAATATTCCACATAATGCATTCAGTATACCCACTTCCTTATCTTTACACATGTGCCCCAACCATAATATAAATATTAATTTACCAGTCTGCAGACAATTGTAAGCACTGCCAATAACCAGAAGTCAGAATCAAACCCTGCATGTTTTTATTTTGCATCTGTGAAGTTAAGAACTTAACCATTGTCCAGCTTGCCACCTATTGATGACCTTTTACTAATGGCATTATATTCAGTAGAACTGGGTCTTGTACTGCTGTTAGATTTTGTTTTACTTGACTGATTGCAAAAGGAGAACATTTATTGGCACCCTAATGAAACGTCAGCATATGAAATGCCAAGTGCCAAAAATCCGAAAAAAAAAAGACTGAAAACACGAGAGAAGAGAGAATCTTGAAAATCACTCTTGTTTTTATAACTTCTTTTTTTGGGGGGGGGGGTGGCAAGCCCCCTACACCATGCATGTGGTGTGAAATCCCCAACACACCCCAAACTTATATATACCAACTCTGAGTTTGCCATACATTGCAGAGAAGGGAATATACGAAGAAATGTCATCTTGGAATTTGTATATGTAAATCTGTTATTTCAGCCAATCAGTGTCCATGTTTTAGGACTCATTCTAGTGGGTCTTGCCATTTCAAATGGTTACCCATTTGTTTTTCATTTGAGTGTGTACAGTGTGGGCTATGTTGTTGATTGATTAAAGTGAGTGTTGTCATGTAGAGGTCAGTTTAAAGATTTGTTGATGTTTCCTCATATCAAGATTTTAATATATACACTTCTTTGTGTGTGTTTGAGGCAATTGATCTAATAACCTAAATATAATCAGTATTGACAAAAATGTCTAATGTTCAAAATATGAACACTTAAAATATCTAAACATAAAATATAGAAAAAAATGTTTTTGCAATGAGGAAGCCTCTCTGTACCCTCCCCAGCCTCAGCTAGTATTATATATATTAATATACACTAATTCAAAGGTTGCAGAACAGTGGGGAAAGGGCATATACCCTTCTCTGGTGCACCTTCAGTTTTTGTTGATATTTATGTTTAGATATATTTAACAGTCGATATTTTGAACATTAGATATTTCTTGTCAATATTTATGCTGTCAATATTTAGGTGGTTAAATCAGTTGTCATACATCTACATCTCTTTCTTTCTCTATCTCTCTCTTTGCCTGTATATATATATATATATATATATATATATATATATGTATATATGACAGAGAGAGAGAGAGAGAGAGATAGCTCCCCCTGTCATCTGACCCCCCCCACCCCTAAAAGTACTTTGATGGAGAGGACCAAAAGAGTTCTCTGGGCTGCAGAAAATAACTTAACCAGCTCCTTGCTAGTATTGCACAGCTATCCAGCTAGCACCTACAGACACACAGACACAAACACACACAAACACACACACGCACACACACACACACACACACACACACACACACACACACACACACACACACACAAACATTCATTCATTTAAGCAACTGTGATGTCATCCAACCACAGCTATTTAAATGACTTCCACCCAATTGACATTGTTGATCTCACCCCTCACAGACTGCACCAGGGCTAGTAGGCCCTTTTGCCGCACCCAATTTACATTCCTGGAAAAGTCACACCTAAAGTATTAACTTTCTTCACATTTTTAACATCAGCTTTTCCCTTCCCTCTCAGTATCCTGCTTTGCAGTTTAGGTTTGATACAAACAACCCAATGTAATCCTGATGTATAGATGTACCAAGTCTCAAATGCCACTACATTTCAACCCAATGTAATCCTGATGTATAGATGTACCGAGTCTCAAGTGCCACTACATTTCAACCCAATGTAATCCTGATGTATAGATGTACCGAGTTTCAAGTGCCACTGCATTTCAACCCAATGTAATCCTGATGTATAGATGTACCGAGTCTCAAGTGCCACTACATTTCAACCCAATGTAATCCTGATGTATAGATGTACCGAGTCTCAAGTGCAACTACATTTCTTTTCTTTCAAGTAAAACGTCAGCATCACTCTTGTTCCATCCAGCACTGCCCTTTTTTATGAATGATGTGTAAGTAACATTAATTCGTAGTACAAGCCTGCAGCAGTGGCCTCACCAGTTATGAACATAGAAATGATACAGGAACGATACACGGTTAAACCACATGTATCACTCCACAGGCTATAATTCATGTATTATAACTGAGAAAAACAGCCAACACGTTTATTTTATGATTAAACATTACAACTAATTAAAAATATGAACATTAACTTTATAATTTTCTCACACCTTTTGCCATAACGTACATCTTAATAGAGGTGCTTGCATACACAACCTGAATTCTTAACACAGGAATACCATACTATTTCATTCCTAGTGCAGGAATGAATAAGAAAAAGTGAATTTAAACTTGAAGATGAAATATTAATATTGAAGGCCCAGGATAGTGCACTACATACACATTTGTTTACAAAGTTCATTGAACATGTGGGAAGAAAGAAATAAATGCAAGTTTTTTAGAACAGAATTGGAAACAGTTGCTTATCTTGTTGCTGGGTGTGATACACTAATGGCAAAGGGTCTGTATACTGAAAGGCATAATAATGTGGCAAGACTCACTGGGGATTGTGCAAACATTATGATATTGAAGTGGCTCACAAGGATTGGAAACATGAGCCACAAGACAGTACAGAGAATGATAAACTTTATATCACATGGGATCACCTATTACTTTTTTGTTGTGTCTTTCGGCTTTTCCCGGTTAGGGGTCGCCACAGCAGAACTCTGGTCCGCTAATGATTTGCAGTAGATTTTTACATGCCGAGTTGCCAGCCCTGACGCACAACCTTCAAAAAGGTACGCCTCTTTCACGCATGTCTCCACACAGAAGATGCTCTATCTCAGAATCGAACAGGACAACATCTTATTGTGAGGTGACAACGCTACCGCAGCACCACCCACCACAATCACCTATTACTAACAATTCAAAAAATAAATACTAGAAAACCAGATATTGTAGTCCACAAAAGAAGACAAAAGTAGCATTGATCATTCAAATTGCTACACCCAGTGGTTTCAGTGTCTTATATACAGAGATACGCAAAGTCATAAAATGACAGCATATGCAGCAGAAATGAAGGCAACGTGGAAGACGGATACCCAGACAGTCCCTGTAGTAGTAGGAGCAACGGGTCTCATAAAAAAGAACTTACAGTCATATTTAGATAAACAACTGATACATATGAATTGAAGAAGGAGTCAGTTTTGAGCACATTGTGAGTGCTGTGAAGAGAACCTTTTGCTAACATCAAAGATTGAAACCATACTAATTTCATGAACTGTAATCATACTTTGACTTAGGAATGGGGTCCATTCACGTTGTGGTTTTAGAAAGCCAAAAGACTTGGAGAAATTAAACACCAAGAAACCTAAATGTATTAAACCATTCATTAACAATTGACACACCAATTATTTTCCATTCTTAGCAATGCATTAGTTTCATATTCCAGCGAACCTTTTCTCTTTGGAAGGGATGAACTTCAAAAGTACATTTATGTTCTGCCTCTGTCTCATTTTTTATAAGGCCATTTAAAATATTGCCCTAAACACTGCCTTCCATTTTTACATGTATATAACACGCTGTAGTTGCACACTATAACATATAGCAATTACCATAAAATTATTAACAAATTTCTCCACTTGTCCGAATGAACACATTTTAATGATCAATTTTCAATCTTTGGTGGTGATCAAACTTACAGCCTCACTAGAGACCTTAAATGAGTTTGCCAGCTGTTACTGGATGATAAAAACTCTGTGCCCGTACCATAACGCAATGGGTAGAAAAAACTAGATGCCTTTAAAACTGTCAGTCAACATATATGATATGGGTATTTAATCTATGCTTCTGATTGGAATGATGCATTATGGTATTAGATACAGATGCAAAACAGACAATATATCTTACACCCCCGAAACACATACCACAACTAATAACATTAGTACATATTGAAGTAAGACAAAAAAAAAATGTTCTGTTCAGACAAGAGTACATATTCAAGCCCTGCAATGGCAAGAGGTTTCAGAAATCAGAATTTCACAATTTGCTTTCCTGTAATATCATACCAAATAACTGTCTGAAATTGGGGACACTGTTGCATAATTACAACACATACAGCTGTTGCATGTTGAGTTTTGCCATTAATGTTTGTGTGTGCGTGTGTGCATGTATGTGTGTGAGTGTGTGCGTGTTTATCATTGAGTGTGCATGTTTATCATGGAACACGTAGCTGGTATGAAGTCAACTAGAAAACTCCCTGTAGCTCAATGTTCTCCAGTCAAAAGCAGTTGGAAATGAAAAGCTGATTTCTCAAAATGCACAGATACTGCTTCAGTTAAAAAAATAAATTGTGCTTTCACAAAATAGCACGATTTCTAGAACTGATCTCTTCCCAAATGTGTTACTAACACACTATGTGGAAGACAAAGTCCCACACAAAGAGGTCTAATGGGTCTGGCAAACATGCTGCTTTCCTTAATTTTTGAGGAGTATGTTCTGTCATCAGAGTACTTCACATTATGGATTTTGATTTGTTATGTATGATTCTCTGTAGTCGGTAGTTTGGTCTGCATTGCTTTGCATTTGTTGATTTCAATGTTGGTGGCTTTGGATTAATGATATGAGTGATTTTTATCACTGTGTATGCATGTGCATTTCTGCATATGTGTGTGTATGCATGTGCATTTCTGCATATGTGTGTGTGTGTGTGTGTGTGTGTGTGTGTGTGTGTGTGTGTGTGTGTGTGTGTGTGTGTGTATGGGCTGGTATGTTTGAATGGATGTGTGGTATGCAGACTGATATACTAAGAGTACTACAGCATCAATACATAAAACAGGGATGCACACCAGAAACTAACTGGAAGACTTTAGAGTAAAATCTACAGATATAAAACCACTATAAATACAAATATATATAAAAAAAAGGGTTAGCAGAAACCAGTTTGTTCTGCAAAGGACAATAGCTAAAGTGCTTGCAAACCTTGTGTTACTTAAATTGCATTTCTCATGCCTCTGTAGTTTGTACGCAGAGATTTTCCTTTCCCGACAGATGGACTCCAAGATTGCTGGTCTCACTCTGTCATAAAAGCATCTGGCTATTGTCATAATTAACATACATTTAGTCCATCAGAGGTGCTTCTGTTGGAAAATATATTTTGAGAGTAACGAAGCACAGATGAAGAGTCAACAGATGTGTCTATTCATCACATTTTATAGACTGGAATTAAGACAGTTATTTGCCAACATCACAAAGAATTCTGAGAACAGTCAGGGCAATATCCACATTCTGAACAGTGGTATCCAGATGGACCTGGAACATCCACTACATGACTGTTGTTAGCCTGCATATGTTTGTTATTATCTCTCAGTTTTGGATTGATAAAACCATGAACTTTAAATGAAAATTAAAACTGTGGAATGCTTTTCCTTTCTAATTAAACTAATTAACATATGGCAGTACAAGGGGAAGTCCACTTAAATAATAATACTCCTTTGTTAACTGGGTAGGCCCACTAGACACAGCCCATTTTCAGGGATAAACCAGAAGCAACGTCTGCTTAAGTGAATTGCTCAAGGAATCAAATGCTGTACCACAGGATCATCTCACAGCCTTAACCTTTGTGCTAAATGCCAGACTGTATATTAGTGAAAAGAATAAGTAGAAGCCTTCTTTAGGCTTTTTAGATTCCTATCAGAAGCAGGTAATAGGGAACTGAAGAACTGATTAATGAAGCCTACCTCAATGGCAGACAATTAAGTGACAACCCCCCACCCCCATCACTATGCAGTCATCCGATAGTCCTAGATGAGTGCTATCAGGTTCTGCTTTAGTAAAGGCAGAAGAAGGAAAGCACCTCCTTGCCTCTTACAAAATGTGTCGGAGATTACATGAGCTAAATGGCCACCCTGCAATGAGGAAATAGTTAATGTTCTGAGTTCTCCCCTTGATTTTTATAAATTTGTGAAAGGACAGTTTTGAATATATTAAACACAGATGGAATATGGTAAATTTATTTGCTTATTTTTTTACTTAAATCTGATGTACAATTCCAAATAATACATCTTTCCACAGTAAGAGTCTACTTTTGTGTTAGGCATAACCCTTATGAATAAAACACTTCATATTTCTGTCAAGACTTCAGAACTATATCAAGAACTGCTTTTATACGTGTGTTTTCTTTTTACTATTCCATAACGCAGAGAGAGTGATGTGTTCATTAGTTTCTTCTTGAATTACTGTCAGTATCACTTTGAGCACATCCCTCAAACTGGGTCAAAAGAGAATCCAAAATTCCACTCACTGCCAGTCGGCATATTGCCCTAGGCCAAGCATGCCAATTACCTCCCATGTACTATGGGTTTAAACAAGCATGTCCCGTGGTGAAATCTTCTTATATGAGCAGTTTATTAGCAGAAAGACATGACAAGAAAATAAATGTCTTTTACAGCAGACTTTTCAGGTAGTTTAATATTCCTCTGGAGTCCTTGAAGCTTTAACCCTTTGAATGCACAACTCATTTCCAGATAATGGGGTAAATTCTTAAAGAGTTGTGCCTGCTGCGGTTTGCAGTAACAGATTAACTCCTCTGCCTGTTGAAATGTGAAATATCTCATTAAGTAGAATAATGTCACAAAAATTAGTGGGTAATGTTTTTGATGTCCCATAAATCATTGTTAATGTTATACAATAATATGAATGTACTATAGGCAAACAATATTAGGTGGAAGGTGTATTAATAAATATTTATGTCATATTAATGTCAAATATAGAAAGCAAATAAAGGAATTGGATTTCACATCCACATTTATTGGTATGATTTAGCTCCTTCCTGTAAAGTGTCAGAACTAAGTCATTTTATTTATTTTTGCAACAAGTCTTTGTTAAGATGTATGCACCTCTGCAGAATTTAAATAATCCTTTCTCATTGTATTATTGTAGTAAGGATCTCTTGATTTTAGCAAAGCATGTCAAAATCTGACACAAACCTACAGAAGATTACACAGTTTTATAAAACAGTGGGTCAAATCTGACTCATTTTATCACAACGCTTTAAAAACAGTTGCTTTACCCTCTGAAGACAACAAAGAAAGAAGGAAAAACTATACCAGTTTTGTGGAAAAAAACCCCTCTTCTTTCTTTACATGTGTGTGCATGCATATAAGGGGTCTATATTACATGCTCAAAAACACTTACCATCGAACACCTCTTTAGCAACCCTTAAAGAGCGAACTTGCATTTCAGTGAAAGCCCGCATCAATGATTTTTTTCCCTGGGAAAGAAATCGCTTGGCCGTCCTAGTGAGTTTGCCCTTTCCCCCACTGTGGTGCGATCTCGGAATTGGTATGTTTAGTTAGGGGGGTTTGGGGGGCACAGCCCTCACATTGAGGGGGTGGGCATTGAAGCTCCCCACTTTGAAATGTTAGAAGTTATGTTCTATTTTGTATGGGGCAAGCAATTTTTTCCCAGGGAAAAGAATCGCTGATTCAGGCTTTTGCTGTAATGGCAGTTCACTCTTTAAAGGTCGCTGAAGAGGTTTTCGATGTAAGTGTTTTCAAACATATAATATAGACCCCATATAAGTGTGTGTGCAAGTATGTGTGCATGTATATGCGCATATAAGTACATGTTTGCGTGTGTCCATGTCTTGTGTGACTAGAGTGATTTTGAGGTTCTATTCACTACAAAAGCATCTACGTTGAAATACCAACTTACCACCATATCGATCAGCACTGGACCGAGGCTCACAGCATAGAACCAGCTTTTCAATGTCGGTATTTCTTGGGATTGGGTGTTTGCCCCTTCCCAGATACATAGGGATCTCAGAGGGATGCTGAGATGTGTGTGTGTGTGTGTGTGTGTGTGTGTGTGTGTGTGTGTGTGTGTGTGTGTGTGTGTGTGTGGGGGGGGTGATCTATTTTTTTGTTTTACTGGCAGTTCAGTAAAAAGACAGTTAGATGATGTGAGCTTCGATATAGTGCCATTGCATGTTGTGGTCAGCTGATATTTCAACAAAGACCCCATCAAGAAACACTCCTTCCTGATAAAAAAAAAATCTATTCAAAATCTTGTGACCCCCCCCTCCAGTGTGTGAATTTGCTGCAGATTTTTCTATACACCTTAACAGATGCCAAACCTTTTTCCAGTGAAGTGGAGCTGAGCCCAGCAGGTAGTGTTCACTGGTGAGTTACTGCTGGTCAGGTGACCATGCAACCCTGTTAGCCAGTATGTGTGCTAATCACCTGCAAAAACACAGTGACTTCAAGTGTGATGTCAATTACGTGTCAGACAGTAGTAGGACAGACTGCATTGACAGCAGTACTGCGGGCATTTTACCGAAGCATGTTAGTAGAGCATGAGATGAGTCATAGGATGAAATTTGCAATTTCCCAGTCGATCTGAGCTCCTGATCTCATCTACAGTCATATACTGATGAGACCACGGATACAAGCAGCAGAAATTATGTTCCTTTCTACAGTTACTTGACTTGATCTCTATGATAGAGTGAGGCATTTGTCAATCCAGAAGGCTTATGGGATAGAACCACTATTCCTCTGGACCAACAAGAACTAGTTGAAGTGATTTTGGCACCTAGTGAGGATATCCTGTGGTCACCTAATGGGAAAGATATACCAGCCACATCCTAATGGGAGGAGGTCACCAGGAAGGCCAAGGGCATGTTGTAGAGGGATTATATCCTTCTTTTGGGGTGAGAGTACTTGGGAGGGATTATATCATTCATTTGGGTTGAGTAATTGGGAGGGATTATATCTCTCATTTGGGGTGAGAGTACTTGGGAGAGATTATATCTTTCATTTGGGGTGAGAGTACTTGGGAGGGATTATATCTTTCATTTGGGGTGAGAGTACTTGGGAGGGATTATATCTTTCATTTGGGGTGAGAGTACTTGGGAGGGATTATATATTTCATTTGGGGTGAGAGTACTTGGGAGGGATTATATCTTTCATTTGGGGTGAGAGTACTTGGGAGGGATTATATCTTTCATTTGGGGTGAGAGTACTTGGGAGGGATTATATCTTTCATTTGGGGTGAGAGTACTTGGGAGGGATTATATCTTACATTTAGGGTGGAAGTACTTGGGAGGGATTATATCTTTCATTTCGGGTGAGAGTACTTGGGATGGATTATATCTTTCATTTGGGGTGAGAGTACTTGGGAGGGATTATATCTTTCATTTGGAGTGAGAGTACTTGGGAGGGATTATATCTTTCATTTGGAGTGAGAGTACTTGGGAGGGATTATATCTTTCATTTGGAGTGAGAGTACTTGGGAGGGATTATATCTTTTATTTGGGGTGAGAGTACTTGGGAGGGATTATATCTTTCATTTGGGGTGAGAGTACTTGGGAGGGATTATATCTTTCATTTGGGGTGAGAGTACTTGGGAGGGATTATATCTTTCATTTGGGGTGAGAGTACTTGGGAGGGATTATATCTTTCATTTGGGGTGAGAGTACTTGGGAGGGATTATATCTTTCATTTGGGGTGAGAGTACTTGGGAGGGATTATATCTTTCATTTGGGGTGAGAGTACTTGGGAGGGATTATATCTTTCATTTGAAGTGAGAGTACTTGGGAGGGATTATATCTTTCATTTGGGGTAAGAGTACTTGGGAGGGATTATATCTTTCATTTGGGGTGAGAGTACCTGGGAGGGATTATATCTTTAATTTGGGGTGAGAGTACTTGGGAGGGATTATATCTTTCATTTGGGGTGAGAGTACTTGGGAGGGATTATATCTTTCATTTGGGGTGAGAGTACTTGGGAGGGATTATATCTTTCATTTGGGGTGAGAGTACTTGGGAGGGATTATATCTTTCTTTTGGCATGAGAGTACTTGGGAGGGATTATATCTTTCATTTGGAGTGAGAGTACTTTGGAGGGACTATATCTTTCATTTGGGGTGAGAGTACTTGGGAGGGATTATATCTTTCATTTGGCGTGAGAGTACTTGGGAGGGATTATATCTTTCATTTGGAGTGAGAGTACTTTGGAGGGATTATATCTTTCATTTGGGGGGAGAGTCCTTGGGAGGGATTATATCTTTCATTTGGGGTGAGAGTACTTGGGAGGGATTATATCTTTCATTTGCAGTGAGAGTACTTGAGAGGGATTATATCTTTTAGTTGGGGTGAGAGTACTTGGGAGGGATTATATCTTTCATTTGGGTTGAGAGTACTTGGGAGAGATTATATCTTTTATTTGGGGTGAGGGTACTTGGAGTCCCACAATGATGAGCTGAAGGATGTTGATAGGTATAAAGCGTGGGCTGTTTACCTCAGCTTTGTTGCCACTATGACCTCCATGTGGGCAATCTATTTAGAAACAGATGGATAGATGGATGGATTAGCATTATAGATGCATAAGTAAGTACCTGGTGATCTACCTGCAGACCAGCAAAGCCTAACCAATAACACATATTGAAAAGTTTCACCCAGCCTCAAAGAGGACAAGACAGCACAAGACCAAACAGAATGGAAAAGAATTTGAGGATGACTATCTAATTGTCTAGGTTTTTCTTGAAGATGACAAGGGTAATACACTGTTTGACATGCAATCAAAATTTGTTTCACAGCAGGGGGTAAGTTAGAATATGAATCTATCACACTATCATGTCTAACTTATCTTATAATGAATGTTTAGTTCATTTTGATCACACTTCATAACCCTTGGAATCTGATCAATACATTACTACCCTAGATTTTGTATCATTAACCAAACACCATATGCTAAAATAATATCAGTTTGTTTTTGTATGGACCAAGTTGGAGTGTTGATACTTATGAAATCAGTTTCCATTTACTTTTTTATATTATAGTGTTAACTAATGCTAAAATAAATGACAACCACTAGAATGAGTTACCTTAACATGTGCCCTTTACATGCAAATAAATGACTTCCTTAATAATGTTCTGAGTTAGAGTGGATGTATACAACTGTTGATAACAGCAAAGCACTGACAAACATTTCCCTGAATCACACAGACAGGAATCCATTTTATTGATCCCCATGCAGTAAAGCTGCCCCAAATAAATATAACTTATTAACAGGTATGGGAAATATTGAGTTAGAATATGAAGTCCCTAGAACATCATTTATGTTTTCTGTGAAAGCCAAGAATTACACTGGTAAAAAAAATGCAAGGTTCAAATCCATTTGGTTCACTTTTGTGCAATTTGGGAGAAAGTATTTGAAAATTATGTTTAACAATGCACACTGTGTACACTTCTAAATTACTCCTATTAGTTGAGACATAGCATATAGGCAATTAGGATAATAGCAATAAAACAATGTGCATTTTACGATGGAAGTCTTGAAGAAAGAAATAGAACTGGCAGATACTTTTAAGTCATGTTGGGGGGAAATGACAGAGAGTAGGTAGTTACTATGTTTCAAACAATGATAAGCAATGAATGTGAAACCGGATGAATGAGTGGGAAAAAGGGGAAGTATTAGTTCACTGAAAGGGTGGTACATGATTATAATGGCCATCATAAAGAGATAATAGGATCAAAAGTTATGACAAAATATAAGAATTTCTAGGACAGTCTTACCAGAAGTAAGAAGATACGCATGTGTTTCATTAATGAGTGTTTTACTGAAATGTGATTTAGAAATAATGTCTGGCTGAATCTTGATATATTTAAATATAGCATTTGTTCTGAATGACACTGTTGAACACTGGATGATGATAAATTTCCTCTTTTCCCAAGGCTATGGATATTGAAGTTAGTATATTTAAATATACGGGGCAGTGAATGCTAAAGATTGCTTAACCCCACAAGAAAAACGTACTTATTATTTAACAGTGAAGTTAATGTTGTTTGTAATTTTGTATTATTATTATTATTATTATTCTGTATGGGATGTAGTTCTCATTGACAAGTTACTGTGAATCTACATCCATAGCTTATCCAAAAATTCAAGTTATTGGAACCTAATTTGTCCATTAGCCTCAACATTTATGTAAATGTGAGGCATGAATTCATAACCTGTAATAACTGTGCAAAGCAAAAGCAATGATCTAGGATCCAAAAATCTAATGGTTTAAGATTAGCATACAATACAATCAATATCACCCACATATACCGAGGGATTATATCTTTCATTTAGGGTGAGAGTACTTGGGGGGGATTATATCTTTCATTTGGGGTGAGAGTACTTGGGAGGGATTATATCTTTCATTTGGGGTGAGAGTACTTGGGAGGGATTATATCTTTCATTTGGGGTGAGAGTACTTGGGAGGGATTATATCTTTCATTTGGGGTGAGAGTACTTGGGAGGGATTATATCTTTCATTTCGGGTGAGAGTACTTGGGAGGATTATATCTTTCATTTGGGGTGAGAGTACTTGGGAGGGATTATATCTTTCATTTGGGGTGAGAGTACTTGGGAGGGATTATATCTTTCATTTGGGGTGAGAGTACTTGGGAGGGATTATATCTTTCATTTGGGGTGAGAGTACTTGGGAGGGATTATATCTTTCATTTGGGGTGAGAGTACTTGGGAGGGATTATATCTTTCTTTTGGCATGAGAGTACTTGGGAGGGATTATATCTTTCATTTGGAGTGAGAGTACTTTGGAGGGACTATATCTTTCATTTGGGGGGAGAGTACTTGGGAGGGATTATATCTTTCATTTGGGGTGAGAGTACTTGGGAGGGATTATATCTTTCTTTTGGCGTGAGAGTACTTGGGAGGGATTATATCTTTCATTTGGAGTGAGAGTACTTTGGAGGGATTATATCTTTCATTTGGGGTGAGAGTACTTGGGAGGGATTATATCTTTCATTTGCAGTGAGAGTACTTGAGAGGGATTATATCTTTTAGTTGGGGTGAGAGTACTTGGGAGGGATTATATCTTTCATTTGGGTTGAGAGTACTTGGGAGAGATTATATCTTTCATTTGGGGTGAGAGTACTTGGAGTCCCACAATGATGAGCTGAAGGATGTTGATAGGTATAAAGCGTGGGCTGTTTACCTCAGCTTTGTTGCCACTATGACCTCCATGTGGGCAATCTATTTAGAAACAGATGGATAAATGGATGGATTAGCATTATAGATGCATAAGTAAGTACCTGGTGATCTACCTGCAGACCAGCAAAGCCTAACCAATAACACATATTGAAAAGTTTCACCCAGCCTCAAAGAGGACAAGACAGCACAAGACCAAACAGAATGGAAAAGAATTTGAGGATGACTATCTAATTGTCTAGGTTTTTCTTGAAGATGACAAGGGTAATACACTGACATGCAATCAAAATTTGTTTCACAGCAGGGGGGTAAGTTGGAATATGAATCTATCACACTATCATGTCTAACTTATCTTATAATGAATGTTTAGTTCATTTTGATCACACTTCATAACCCTTGGAATCTGATCAATACATTACTACCCTAGATTTTGTATCATTAACCAAACACCATATGCTAAAATAATATCAGTTTGTTTTTGTATGGACCAAGTTGGAGTGTTGATACTTATGAAATCAGTTTCCATTTACTTTTTTATATTATAGTATTAACTAATGCTAAAATAAATGACAAGCACTAGAATGAGTTACCTTAACATGTGCCCTTTACATGCAAATAAATGACTTCCTTAATAATGTTCTGAGCTAGAGTGGATGTATACAACTGTTGATAACAGCAAAGCACTGACAAACATTTCCCTGAATCACACAGACAGGAATCCATTTTATTGATCCCCATGCAGTAAAGCTGCCCCAAATAAATATAACTTATTAACAGGTATGGGAAATATTGAGTTAGAATATGAAGTCCCTAGAATATCATTTATGTTTTTTGTGAAAGCCAAGAATTACACTGGTAAAAAAAATGCAAGGTTCAAATCCATTTTGTTCACTTTTGTGCAATTTGGGGGAAAGTATTTGAAAATTATGTTTAATAATGCACACTGTGTACACTTCTAAATTACTCCTATTAGTTGAGACATAGCATATAGGCAATTAGGATAATAGCAATAAAACAATGTGCATTTTATGATGGAAGTCTTGAAGAAAGAAATAGAACTGGCAGATACTTTTAAGTCATGTTGGGGGGAAATGACAGAGAGTAGGTAGTTACTATATTTCAAACAATGATAAGCAATGAATGTGAAACCGGATGAATGAGTGGGAAAAAGGGGAAGTATTAGTTCACTGAAAGAGTGGTACATGATTATAATGGCTATCATAAAGAGATAATAGGATCAACAGTTATGACAAAATATAAGAATTTCTAGGACAGTCTTACCAGAAGTAAGAAGATACGCATGAGTTTCATTAATGAGTGTTTTACTGAAATGTGATTTAGAAATAATGTCTGGCTGAATCTTGATATATTTAAATATAGCATTTGTTCTGAATGACACTGTTGAACACTGGATGATGATAAATTTCCTCTTTTCCCAAGGCTATGGATATTGAAGTTAGTATATTTAAACATATGGGGCAGTGAATGCTAAAGATTGCTTAACCCCACAAGAAAAACGTACTTATTATTTAACAGTGAAGTTAATGTTGTTTGTAATTTTGTATTATTATTATTATTATTATTATTCTGTATGGGATGTAGTTCTCATTGACAAGTTACTGTGAATCTACATCCATAGCTTATCCAAAAATTCAAGTTATGAGAACCTAGTTTGTCCATTAGCCTCAACATTTATGTAAATGTGAGGCATGAATTCATAACCTGTAATAACTGTGCAAAGCAAAAGCAATGATCTAGGATCCAAAAATCTAATGGTTTAAGATTAGCATACAATACAATCAATATCACCCACATATCCACTGATGTACTACAATGTGGGCGGAGACTCATGGAAGTGAGATACTTATGTATGATGACAGATGGTACTGACGTTAATAGAAATAGGTTGGATAGCAAATGAAGTGTGATGCAACAGTTAGGTAAATATGTTTAAGAAAGGACAGTACAGGTGGTACTGACTTTAATAGAAATAACCAGTAGGATAACACATGGAGTGTGATGCAATTTCACATAATTTTGTGGTTAAGAAAGTACAGTGGAGGTGGCACTGACTTTAATAGAAATAACCAGTAGGATTGCACATGAAGTGTGATGCAATTTCAGGTAAATGTGGTTAAGAAAGGATAGTGGCACGGTAAAAGCTTTCGTTTAGATAAGGATTATCTAGGTGATGAGCTCATCAAAGCACTTTGAAGAAAATTAAGGCAGTTCTGTATATATACCCAAATATGATAAGGACTAGATACCTAATTTTAAATGAATTAATTTACTTATTAATTAGCTAATTCTCAAATAGATACATATGCTTCTTCTTGTGGGTGATGTGGAAGCACTTTCTGATTAAATGATTTGCTTTCAGTAACACAGTAGTTAAACAGAGATTCTGGGGTAGCAAACTCTGCCCTGCATGACGGAATGCTTCACTGATTAGTAGCTGCAATACTTGTGCTGTTATGCTGCAGGGACAGTGCGCATGCAATACGTACATGAATACATGCATATTAGTGACATGACATGATGGGAGAAACAAACATGTATGCTAGTGATCTAACATGGTAAAGATATGAACAAGTGTACAAATGACACAACATGAGAGAAATGTAAACACATGCACACTTAGTGATAAGTCATGGCAAAGACATGAACACGTACATACATATGTACTAATGACATGACATGGGAGAGAGATGAATACATGCATGCTAGTGATACAACATGGTAAAGACATAAACAAGTGTACAAATGACACGACATGAGAGAAATAACACATGGACACCTAGTGATAAGACATGACAAAGACATGAACACATACATACATAGTAATGATATGAAATGGGAGACAGATGAACGCATGCATGCTAATGACACAACATATGGTAAAGATATGAGTGCATGCATAGTAATGATATGACACAGGAGAGAAATGAACAAATGTACACTATTAACATGACATGGCAGAAAAACAAACATATGCATTCTATGATACAACATAGTAAAGACATGAACACATGCATAGCAATGACATGAAATGCGAGGGGCATGAACACATGCACTTTAATGATGCATCATATGATAAAGACATAAGCATATGCATGCTGCTGATATGACATGCTAGAGACATGAGCACATTTATAGGAGTGACAGAAAGTGTGAGAAATCCTTCCTCAGACCTTCCTCCATACTGCAAAAAACTTTACTGAGGTTATCAAACCACTTGTGTTGCTTTACGACATTTCTTTATGAAATTGCTGTTTAGGGTATGGACACAAGCCAAGAACACTGAGTACCTTTTATTATTTTAACATTTTTGTTAAGATGTACCACTACTGTAATTCTCAAATCCCTTACTGAGTTACCGAGTGTCATATATAATGCACGTGAAAGCTAAAAAGATTTAAGAAAAAATGCAAAACTCAGATTTCAGCCAAACAAAAATGTCTTTATTTACAAAAGCAATCATGGGAGACCAAGTGAAATAATCCTGTCTCCCCAAAATAAGAGAGAGTTTTTATTTGTTATAGTTAAATCAAGCAGTTATTATTTTTTTCAGCTGATTGACCAGAAAAAACAATGCATGATTTTGCAAGATTTTGCTGATAGTAAGTCATTGTGTTTTCTTATTAAACTGACCACAACTAAGCATAGGAATATGCTTTCGTCAGGACAAGAAAAAAACATTTTAAGTCACAGAGACCTAGAGTCCATTTTAATTTAAGTTAGATTACATTCAAATTGTTTTCACATATAAAATCTCATTCCTTCATAGCCCCCATCTAATGCTATGAAGCATCACTCAAACTATATACCCTTCTCACACCAGAGAGCTGCAGACAACATTCGATATTGCAAATTTCATGTGCTGCACTAATGCAATCTTTACATATACATTTTCTTTTTTAACTTTTACTGAAAATCATTTTATTAGCAACTAATGCTTCTTGTCTGCCTGTAATGTTAAGATGCTGTCAAGTAAATGTTTTGGCATATTATTTTTTAAACACATTATTATAAATTCTTTCCAAAACTGGTCAGTTAAGCTGCTTGTACATTCTGCACTTTTACTGTGACACCAAAGCTTTGCATAAAAATTAAACTAGAAATAATGCAAGACTCATTGTAACCAACATGATTTCTGTTCTGCACCACAAAATCTTTAATTCCCAAATAGCCTTTGGTGCCCTATAAGTTGGACGTTTGCCTGTCCAAACATGACATCACCCAAGTCCATATGCGGAAAGTCATTTAAATGCAACCTGCTATACATTTCTGATTTTTCTTAAAACTAGGGTGTCTGTATGATGAATAGCTGACCTTACATATCCAACATAACAACTACCCCTCCACCCATCTTTTTGAAAACTGCCAGCTAGCTTTGTTGTGACAAATAAAGTATATTGTGTTGCATAGTCCAATAGATGAGGTGGCCATGACAGAATTTAAGAAAAATTCACAGTTTATTAGTGTCATGTCTAGTTGTGCCATTTATTGGGGGGGGGGGGGGTCAAGCAACAATACCATCAGTGCGGAGTATATTTTGAGATATTAATCAGTGTCTTGGAAGATGCCTGTTTTCCTTACTGATAAAAAGAGCTGTTAGGTTGAAAGTAACGGTTAACAGGGCAGTACAGTTCTCTTTGCTGCAGATCTTGGTATAAAAAGTCTCACACTGCCTTGTACCAACGAGGTAAGCTCCTTGTTGCTGGATACAAGTAACCATTTTTTCTGATGATGTAGACAGATGAAAGGAATAGTCTGTCCTTGTAATCTTTCTGGTGGTTGTAATTTACAGTATGCAAGACTTTGGGCATTTTGATACATTGTTTAGGAGGTTGTCATGGGCACACCTGTCTCATGAGCAGAAGTAATAGCAGAACACATCCAGCAGTTTAAACTTTTACAGTTTTGGTAGTAGGGATGCCAGTGTGCTGCACTTTTTTAGTGGAAGAAAAACAGTACTTATGGTGTTTATTAAGTAAGATGCATAGCAACAGGACAAAGATGATTTTAACATTAATGTTAACGTTGCAATTCAGTTGATATAGAAATAACTGCAATGGTTGTTCAGGAAATTAAAGGCAGGGGCGAGTTATTTTTGCTTAATGATAATTTTGACGACTCTCAAAATACATTTTGACCTTTTGCGTATGGCATAATGATTTCTGCAAGTGGCACAGAGTTGCTTGATTTGCATAATATATTTAAAGGGGTCCCTATAAAAAGAATCAAAGGCTACAACAACAATCTACAAAACACTGAGATCACCAAAAACGCAAAATAATGAAACCCTTCAACAATGAATCCCAGAACAACGAACAAGGCAGGTGAGTTATTATGCCAGATCATGGTACAACTGTATTTGGGGTCTTCCTTATTCACAACTGCAGTGCAATGTTGGGGTTGGTATATATAAGTAGGAGGGGGGCACAACTCCCCAGATGTGGTGTGCAGGGGGGGGGGCTTGCCTCCCACCAAAAGCTTGTGTCCGTGATGTTCTGTGCTTTTACCTTTTATGTGTGCAGGTTCATTGTTCTGGTTTTCATTCTTCTTGGATTTTGTTATTTTGCACTTTCCGCATTTTGGTCTCACTGTCTTGCAGTTCAGTGTTGTCGTCTTTAGTGCTTTTGATAAGGACTCATTTAAAGGCAGGTAATCTGGATCGCTGAGTGATGACATCACAGGTGGCATCAAGTCACATAATCTTTTTTTTTCAGTGGTAGCAGGTTGGGTCCTGGTTCTGGTCTGGTTGGAAACCCCAGGGTGGGGGTTGATGGTGGGCATAGCTATTCTGGTCCTGATAGCTCTCGGTGGTTATTGGCATCTGCAGATGGCAGTCCCCCATCTGAGTGGATTTTTCTGATGTGGGAAACAGGAATTCATGTTGCTGAAGTAACACATTGGATGACTGTGCCTGTTGTGAAGATGACCAGGAAAGGATTCTTTTTCTGGGTTGAAGCAAATGTTATCAGGTAAATGATGTAATACAGATGCAATCACTGGGCTTCATGTCATGGCTACAGGATGAACCAGGCTGCCGATAAGCTGATGCTATTAGGAGTGGATTTTCTGCAGAACAGAAATACATTTTTACCATATAGAAAAATGGCTTTATCAATATTTTTAACTTCAGGTTATAAGGCATTAGTGTAGCTGGTAAACTTAGAGTGCATCCCATGAGAATTTTCTGAGATGAATATTTTCTAAAACTGCTAACGGCATTACAAATACTTAAATAATGCATCTTGGCCATTTCAGACCTGTCTCTTTACACAGCTTAACTAATCTAGTTTTACTAGTTTATTTATTTATTATTTTTGTACTATGCCAGAGGCTTGAGAGAAATGACAACAATGACAGCAGTGATACTGAAATGTCATTGTAAATTCTTTTGTACACACTTGTTATATTATCTGGCTACTGAAATGGGTGTCCCTAACTGACTGGATGCAGTGTGGAACACCAAACCTTAGAATGAATAATTGTTTGGCTACAGCAATAGCATCATTTTACTTGCTTGCATAGGCGTTAACTCACTCAGAAAATATATCTATGCTTACTGATAAATAACAAAACGTTAGACATTAAGGCAGTTTACAGAAATTAATCTGGATATAACATTACGGATTATGAGTGGGTCGCTGATCATAACTGGACTATTATGTGTTTGAGACAGGGATGCCAAGAAATTCACCTTGAGAATAAAGCTCAACAGGTAAGTCTTGGCATTCGTGCTGAGAACACGTAATTAAAGGTTACGAGTAGAGAAATTATCATAATTTTTTTTTTGTATATGGGACTTTATCTGCTCCATGTACTAATAGTTACAGAAAAAAATCTTAAGTGTTTGCCAGCTTTCAAGGCCATAAAGCACTTAGCAAGTACTGTCAGAAGACAGTGTAACACAGTCCCTTACATTTACACACCTTGCCATGCCTCTCAAATGTCCAGATTTTCATAGAATTCCCATATTTTTGCCTCGTATGTTTGGCCTGTTCCTCTTAAAATATTTGGTGTTCAGACAAACTGCTGAGGACTGAGGTCAGTAAATAATGACAGACATTTGAGTTTCAGACTTTGCATGCTTGGGAAAATGCAGGAGAACACACATCTTGTCATTCTAGCTACTTTCACATTTTATAAGAGGAAGTGGCACCTTATTGGTAAGGATGGCAAGCAGAAACCAATCTGTTCTTTATTTTGCCAATGTCTTTTGCTGGTCAGTACTGGCAGATTTAATTGCCTAGCAGGAGACCCACTCTTAACATTTGTTAAGATGGAGTCTGGCTCTATAGAAGTGCTCAACTGATTTGTCTTTTTCCAACTACCAGAGAATAATCATTGTGCTCCATGCACTACAGAAAAGTTCCCATGATTCAAATAATGTTTGTCTTTCAAACCTTATGTTAAATGCAGACCTGTCATGCACTAACCATATGCTGGTTAATTTTGGAATTGTAAGGGGCATATCAGTTAGTGTGGCGACTTGGCACATAACAGCACTTTTTTTTTTCCAGAAGGTTGGAAATAATGCCCCCACACCTATTTAGGAAAAATTAATATGTTTCTGCCAGCCTTCCAGCTGGGTAGTGCCATAAGGAGTCCAGTGATAGCAGTAATGACATGGCCACCTTGACTTTTTTGGAGTCTCCAGCCTGTTCTTGAAAAGACACCCCTTTTTGCAATGATACATAAACATTTTTAGTTTGAAATGGCTGCAAAATGAAAGTCCAAACAGAGTTATAATGAACAGTATATTTAGCCACCATATTTGCAAGGGATGTTTTTTAATGTAAGAAGCAACAATCTTGTAGATGGCACATTTAATTACAACTGTTGGTTTTGGTAATAAACAAATGAGCTACAAAATATATATATTTTAATGACAGAACTTGATGATATCAAATATTGCTTTTTTTCCTGAAGTGTCCCAAACTTATGAATTACCACATAAGCATAATTGAGAGTCCATGAAAAATATTAACTGTTTTATTATTCGCTAATTTCTGAGTGATAACTATCAGTTTTGCAACTCGAGTGAACACATTCTTATTTAGTGAAGACATTTTTATTTTATTGCCCTTTAAGCAGAATTTGATCTGGAGTGTCGAGACAAAATCTTGCTATGACTGAGTTGACTGAGTTATCTATTTTTGTGAATATAGGATCCATTACTAACAGGGTGAGTTTTGGATAACTGTCAGGTCAGATCTAGGAGAAAGCACATGGGTAAAATAAATAAATGAAATACAAATAAGCACACAGTCCTAAGGCATGTTTTTAGCCCTTGTTAGACTTAAAGATGCAGGATTTAAAGGTGGGCATCTAATATTTTTTTAGGGATGGGTTATTTAACAGAGAAAGTTTGTATTACAAAGCTGACATTCTGATAAGTACTGAATCTCTTTATAAAAAAGGTACCTACAAAATATGGACATGCAAGAAATGTTTTGTGTTAAAGTGTAAATAAAGATGCCATTATCTATCATTTTGGTAGCTGTTGCTATTGGCATAAAGTAGTGTAGGAAAACAACTCTTACAGGATTTAAGTTAGTTGTAAAATATGCTACAGATCTAAATTACATTCTTTTTGTGCTGTGTTAAGCCTAATGCTACTGTGTTATGTTTACAAAAGAACAAGAAAACATGTTTTGAATAATTCAGTAAGCTAAGGGCAGAAGGTTTAAGGAGGAGGTTTTCAGATGATTGGGCATTTTTATTTGGAAATGATTTTTTAAGAGCTATAAATGGCTTTAATACTGCAAACTTATACATTTATTGTCTGCTAGAACCTGTTAATCTATGAAAAGCATGGCGCTGTTTTAAAGTTATGGGGCATGGCACAGACTGAATATCAGAAAATATGTGAATGAAGAATGTGATGTGCTCTTGTAGAAATAAGATGCCCTTACTACTGAACCTATGGCTTTTACAACTGCAATTATTTTGGCTTGGTTAAAATAAATAAATATACATTACCATCAGTTAGTTACATAGGATAGAAACAAATTATAAAGATATTGCACTAGTATATATCCACTGGGGAGATAGATTTTGTCCAACTTTTTTTTTCTCTCTTTTGGGAACAGGGAATATTTGACATAGCCTTGTGGCAGTCTAGGCTAAGTATACTGTTATCCTTTTGTAAGTAAAAGCAAACAGATATTGACTGTCAGGGTGAACTAGATAAAGAACTGACAAAAACAGAAATTCAATAACAGAAAAAAGCATGTGGAATTAAACTAAAAATTATAGCTGGGTTAAGTGGGGATAGCTGCTGAATTTACAGCTCTAAGGTCTCAAACAAACCAACACATGTTTGTTTTTTGTTTTTTAACAGGTAGTAGGAGTGTGTTTCATGGAATTTTAGTTGGTACTATGATTTTCTGATGAAGTGATACTAAAATTACATGTTTTATGCCTTTGTTGAGAGGGGATACTGAATAATCTATGACAGTGACTTGAGGCTTTAAAATTAGTTTTGCAGGTTTTATGGCAAGTCCACAGCTGTTGCGGGATGAACTGAAGGAATGAGTCGCTGTTGCAGTTGTCTGGTGGATGTTTGGTTTTTAGACCAGTAAACAATGTCTTTATATTGGGACTGGGAGGATACAAATCAGAGGGTAATGATTTGTCTGTACTGTCTAAAATGATTTCATGAGGAGTACAGCAGTGTGTATGCATTCATTTACGCAGAAAATGTCTGCTTCAGCAAGTGTAGTAGTGCAGAAGTTTTATAATGAAGTCATGTTTACTTTGCCTGTGCTTTACCTGAACAGGCACAGGCATATTTCTTGGATAGTTTAGTGGAATTTCTCTCAGGACAGAGTTTTTACTTAGATAGAGTGATATTGTATCAGAGGTCACTACCACTTAACTTTAGTGTCTGTGATATAAGGAATATGTATATCTTGCACTTTAATGTGAAAAAATGACCTTGTTAATTTACAGACAGCAAAGGATATAAATGTGATGTAATTATTTGGTAAAGTGGCCTAAGCTCAATAAAACAATACGATGGAGTGAAATCTTAAAACAATTGTCTTTATTACAGTAGAGCAGAGCATACAAGGATGTCTGAGCTAAATATGTTATATGATGGATAGCAGAGTACATGTAACTATTAGAATTAGTTTTTGTAGGGAGCAAGCCCTCCTGAGCCCTTCAATTTAGGGGTTACACCCTCACACATCCTCCCACTAATATATATTCAAATTCATGGAGTGTTCTATCCAAGAAAAGAAAGCAAAAGTTGATTTCAATTAATAAAAAAAAACAAGTATTTGTCTTTTCTTCCATTTTCTAGAACTTTTAGTTAAACTATAGCATGATTCCCATGGAAAACTAAGTCTTGTATTAATCAGCTTAAAGATCCCAATGTGTCTGACTAAATAGCATTGTCTTTCGATATTTACTTTTTCTTGTCATTTGGTCTTTCTTACACATTATAATGTATTAGGTAGTTCACGGCAGAACTGTGAATGTTTTTCTCCAAATCAGCATTTGATAAAATAAAATAAGCAAAAAACACTTTGTCTAATTACTCAGACTAAATAGGTGAGCGTATACCAACATTATTTTTGTAGGTTATCAAACCTCATGTCATCCTTCCATCACCCCTTTGCTAACTTTGAAGTGATATACATTGGCCATATACAGACCTTGAAAAAACAATATATAAATAATGAGGTATGGCGGCATTCCTCAAGGTCATCTGATCTAGAATTAGTAATATATATGTAAAGAGGTATGGAGAGCATCAGTGATTGTCCCTTTAGAAAAATAATTTCTGGGTTTAATTTTCCTGTGTCTGTCCAATTCAATAAACAGCTGCTAGATGACTTTGCGGCAATAGTTGCTGTTCTTTGTCAAACCATGTTATCAGTCTCCTTGCACTCATTTTAAGAAAGCTGGTTTCCAGTGGTTGAAGCATAATAGGAGGAAGTTATTCAAAAGCTGGACTTGCTATTTTCTAGCACAAAATCACAAACGTTCTCCTTCAGTAGTTTATAGCATGTAGTTCGTAGCGTGTTAATGAGCTTGTTGTTTATGTTCAGTCTTTGTGAATTACATTACTTAAGATTCAGCGAAATGAGTTAGAAACATCTAAAACCCATTGCAGCATAGCAGCATTAAAGTCGTTAAGACATGTGGTGCAGTATGACAGTGTTAAGAGTTAATGCTTTACTTTAATTTTCATCACGGTATCTGCAGTGTGGATTCCGCATATTCTTCTTTCATATTCATATGGATTGTAATGTAAGAAACACTGACGGATTCGGCAACCAGGAAAACAGGAACCACTTCAAAATGCCATGCACGAACTCTTTAATGAATAAAATAACAGACAGATAAGCGCTTTCAAGCACCGAAAGTGCGCTTCCTCAGATCTTCACTTATATATAATATACATATTTATATTCATATGGATTGTATTATGGTATTCCATTTCCTCCTTCATCTCAAAAGATATGTTGGCAAGCATATTGCCAATAGAAAGCTGAACCCATGCGTGCATGTGGGTATATATGCCCTGCAGTAATCTAGCATCCCAGCATGTACCCATTTTTGCTGGCACAGTTTGAGACCCTCACATGATCTAAAACTGGGTGACATATATACAGGAGATTGACAGATGGCTGAAATGCTAAAACAGCTGAATTCAAATACAACTGCAACTGGCATAGACGTGAACATATAAAAATATGCTTTATAAAGGACAATGAAAGCTAAAAGCTAATTAGAGAACAGGGGACATGTTACTTATGTAGAGAGAGAATTGAAGCATACTCTCAGAACAAATCCTGGAATATGGCATACATTATGAATTCTCCATGGGCCTAGGAGTGAATGAAGAAAGAAGATTAATGCATAGTGCTTACAACTGAACTTATTCAAACTATTTTAAAGATAAGTAGATCATTTTCTCTACATGACTGAATGTTGTTTTGAGTATTTGGCTTAAGGTGATAGTACAGATTATTTAATGAAAAGTATAACTAAAGATATGATGATACCTTTCCTCTAGTGAGATTACACATTTTAATTCAACAACTGTTTAACACCTTACATATATCATATACATATATATATATATATATATATATATATATATATATATATATACATACACATACTAGACAAGTTTTGAAAATAGATGTTGTTCTTAAAACACCTACTGTTTGCATGTGGATACATATTCTGTACATGTGTCTGAGGTTAACATACTTTAGATAATGAGAAAATTGTTGCCGATTGGAGAACAAACTTTCTCCAGCAGAGGATTATTGCAATGATATCAACTAGGAAACAACAAAAAATGTTTGCTGCTTCACAGCAGCATATTAACCCGCAGTGAAACATGCAAACAACCAGTCTCCTTTTTATGCTTGCTTAATGCCATTTTACTGTTAAGCAAGCATGAAATAATAAAAAATATAAATAGATAAGTTAAAAAGAAAGAAACCTCTCAAACAGCAAAAGTAACTACAAGAGCAGTTATGAGGATGTGCCATTTTACTTCCCATTGCTGTTTCTAGTGGGATTGCCAACTAGCTGACAAGTAGGAAGCAGAAACAAAATAGGGGAAGTTTCCTCCACAAAGAGACGAGTCTACAGTGGAGTTCCGCAAGATTCTGTACTAGGACCGCTCATTACTGGCATTTACTTTTCTGAAGTAAAAGCCAATACCAAAGTGCTCTGGCTGACTAAGTTTGCAGATGACTAAAAACTAGGAATAGTCATTGAATCCCCAAATGACTTATATATTCTGAAGGAGCATTTGTTCCAAATAAATATCTGGTGCCAAAATCATGGACTGAAAGTTAATGCCAAAAAAATGCATTATTGTATCCTTTCGGAAGTCATCAACCCAATGAAACTATCACTTTGAAAATATGCAAGATTTGACCAATTTGTCTGTTTTTTTTTTTAAATGATATGGATAGTAACCTAACTTTGTCCATTTTTATAGGAAAGTCCTTCAATATTGAACAGCTTATAAACAGATGGACTGCATCAAGATCTATGGATGTCATTGCCCCCCCTTTACTCAGACACTCAATGAGTATAATCCCCCCTTTTGCATTTATCTGCCCAGACATGTGCAACAACTGTAATACCCACAGAGGTACCTCACTAAGGAACACAAGGTCTAAACATGTCCTATATGGACTGATTGAAAGCCCTGTCACTATACTCCGTATTCTACAGACTGCTAAGAGGTAACTTGTTTGTGGCGTACAAGGCATCCTCTGAATGATGCATTTACTCTACATCAGCAAGGCAAAGGGTATCAGAAATATTCAGTCCAGGGATCAATATCTCTTCTGCAACATCACCAGAACGTTTGGGAGTGCAGTTACAGCTCACAGATGGTACTACTACTCTGGAACACTCTCTCCACCAACATTAAACAACATTCATCACACAGCTTGGATCTATGGCTGCGAGACAAAACATTTGCCACAGAACTGCTCCTGCACTACTGAGGATAAGTTAATAAAAGCAAAAAATGGAAATTAGCAAGGCTTAAAATGGCCATAAAGAAAAAATAGTGCAAGTCTGTGTGTGTGCGTGTGTGTGTGTGTGTGTGTGTGTGTGTGTGTGTGTGTGTGTGTGTGTGTGTGTGTGTGGAGAGTAACAGAAAGGCAAAGAGAAAGAGAGACAGAGTTAGCCAGCAAGAGAGAGACTGCACATCCCTTGCAACTTCTTTGCTCAATAACTCTTAAGAGAAAAACAAAACCCAGGAAAAATTTTTATACGTAGGATCCAAACATCGACTAGTAAAAAATTAACAAAATCCACGTTAACCAAAGCACAAAGCAGTCGGCGGTAAGATGATAAAAATCCAAATTTATTGCAGCACAAAATAAGAGTTAAGCGCTTTCAGCCTTCACTAGGACTTCATCAGAACTACAGTTCTAGAGTGCCATTCCAACTTAAATAACACAATCAATAAAAAACTAATTAAAAAGTTAATTCAATTAAAGTAAGTCCACCAATCAGCAACTTATCACAATAAATAGTAATAGCAAGTAAGGAAAACCTTGAAGTAAATTAAAGTACACACTAACATTTTCAAAGTTTAAGTCAGCAATAAAACCAAAAAATACTAAAAAGTAAAATGATAATATAATGATAGTTTTGTGGACCTCAACTTAAGCCCAAAATTAATAGAAACCAGGTCATTTAAACCTGGTTTCATAGCAGCATCTAGTTTAAGTTGCCAGAGGAGTTCCTTATACTTAAGTCTACTTTCCCAGGCACCCCCACTGGTGTCATGAGGCACTAAGGCCGAAATAAAGCATTGTAATTACTTTTTTCACATCGTATACATGTTCATAAATTCTTTTAGAGAGCCTCCTGTCAGTCTTTCCTATATAAAAGGAAAAACAGTTTTTACACAAAGCTAGGTGAGTTACAGTCCCCTTTTCTAAATGTAACAGTTGTTCGGCTGGCATTATTTAACTGCATCTCTGTCTTGTCAATAATATATTGGCAGTAGTTACACCTACCAAATTTTCTACTGCCTAACTTGGCCTCCACCATACCCTTCTCCATTCTTTCCTTGATATTTTTGTGTACTTTTTAAATAAAAGTGGGTTTGCCTCCCAAGTACTGGTATAGTTCATCATCCATTTTTAATATAGTCCAGTTGTGGCTTATCATCTGTTTTACTCGGCGGAGAGACCATTGTAATTAATGGTCATCCCCGATGGAAATTCTCACCATTTAATTAATTCAGTAACCTAGCACTTTTCATTAATTCTGGTTTCCACAGGATACACTGGTATCTCTCTTCTTTTTTTTTTTCTACCTCTGTCCTCAATGACTTAATCAGATCGAATAGGTATCCTTGGTCCAAAAACATTGACGCCATTTTATCCGGTTCATTTATGAACAGTTCTTCGTTCGAGACCATCCTGCCAGCCCTAATAAATTGACCCTTCAGTAAGTTTTTCTTATAGTACATAGGATGACAACTAGTAAAATGTAAATAACAGTTAGAAAATCTCTCCTTCCTGTATATGTTAGAAACTATAACCCCTGATCAATGGACAGATGGACATCCACAACATGAGGGGCATTAGAGTTGAAACTGTGGTTGAATCTGAGGAAATTAGTGGTATTTGTTAAATAATGCACAGATACCTCATTTTCTGATGCCCCCCCCCCCCCTCCAAATAAAAAACATGTCATCCAGATACCTGGCATAAAAAGACCAACAGTGGGCAAAATGAGAGTTGATAATAAACTTCCTCTCCTAGGCCAACATGACAATATTAGCAAAAATGGGGGCACAGGCTGCCCCTATGGCTATCCCACTCACTTGTTTATAATATTCTCCTTCAAAATAAAGGAAACTGTTTTTCAACACCAGGTCCATTAATTTCTACCAGGAAATGTACCTCTGTTCTATCAAGATAACATTTCCTCAAACCACCTTAACCTGACATCATGGGGAATACTTCAGTACAGGTTGACCATGTCTACAGTGACAAAACCAGTATAGTCTTTTAAAAGATCATTATTAAGTCTGACCAGGAAATCCCAAGAGTCTCGTAAGACATTTGCGTAATTGTTCAATAGAAATTTTAAGTTTTCTGTCAATATATACTGCTAAAGGATAGGTGTTAGAACCCTGGGCCACCACAATTAACCTAGAAGGTGGATCCAATGGGTCCTTGTGTACCTTGGGGATACCAAATGTAGTAGGAATGTAAGGTTCCTTGTTGTACAAAAACTTGTAAATTTCTGTTGTAATAATACCTTGATGCAGGGAATCTTCCAGGAATAAATCAATATTCAATTAAGCAATATTAATCTTGTTCCTAGAGACTACAGTATAATGGGAATCATCCATTAACATATATATTTTACCAACATAATCCATTTGCAAGGCTATTATGGCACCCCCACCCTTATCAGGTTTCATAACCCTGATGGATATTTCTTTCAATAATTTATCTAATAGGGAACATCTATCTATAGGTTCCTCACAGGTCAGGTTGCCCATCCTTGCAGCCCTTTCTGTATAAAGGGAATACAAATCTCTTTCACATATCTACTCAAAAGTATGTAGAGTCTTGTGCAGTTGTGGATTAAAAGTACTTTTTTTTCTTAAAACTAGATGTCACATAAGAACTGGCATATTCTCTGTTCAAAAAGGACAAGTTCAACTTTCTTATAAAAAGTTTAAGGTCCAAAATAAAGTTTCCAGTATTACTATAGTTCCTGGGCACAACCTTAAAACCTTTCTCAAACAAATTAAAATATGTAGTATCAACGTCCAGGTCAGTGTGACTTGAAAATATAAAAACCTCTATGTTCATATACCTTGCTATCATGTTTGACAACAATGAAATCAGAGGAATTCCTCTCTACCTGTTCTGAGGGATTTTGAATGCAAAGCCTCTCCCCCTGAATTTCATCCTCTTTCGTTGCCCCCTGCCATGGGTTGGAGGAAGGGGATGATAGTGTGAGGGGGTGAGTGGTTGGTGACCATCCCTTCCTCTCTGATTTCTCAGCCGCTCTGACTATCTGAGCTAGGGGAAGTTGGACCCCTGATGTACTTCTAAAGGGGCATCCTCTTCTTCCAAATGTTCCTCATTGTATGTTGGGCCTAGTTCAGCTATAATCTTGCCCCCAGCATAAACATCTTGTGCAGATGTATTACTGTTCAGGGGGTAGGCATTCCCTTCTTTATATTCATTATTATGTCTAGTTAATTTTTTATTCTTTTTTGTTTTGATCTTAATGACATAGTCATCCACAAAAATTAAAAAATTCGGTCAAAATTGCCCTGGTACTCACTAAGCAACAAATGAGCCCATTTTCAGTGGTGGTCCAGGGGGAAAAGCTCCACATTAACAAGCACACACAATACAAGAGTGACCATTGAATATACTGAAAACAAACATGTTCATGCCATAAACATCATATAGCAGAGTAAGTATACTAACAACTTGTGGAGATTAGTTCTGCAAGAAGATCGATAGAAATGTAGCAGTAAATGCAATATAGGTATACATAATCACATATTTCGAAAAAGTTGCAAATCTTATGTTTGACAAAAATAAACTCAGTAAAACCTTTGGAACCCATTCTAAATACATTTTCTAGATGTCAGACTAAATTGGAAGTTTGTAATACATTACGATAAACAAAACAATGATGATAAGAATGAAACAATAAAATTTAATAAGAACAGATCAAAGCATTATAAATGAAAACATAATACAGTGATAGCAAAATAAAACCATGCTGTATTCCCTTAAGAAATCAGAAAAAGTTGTAATTATAAGGTATACTACAGCGCGGTAGTGTTGTTGCCTCACAGTAAGACGCTGTCGGTTCGATTCTCAGCTAGAGCGTCTTCTGCGCAGAGACTTGCATGAATTGGCGTACCTTCATTGAAGGTTGTGTGTCAGAGTTGGTAACTCAGCATGTAAAAATCAACTACCAGTCATTAGCAGACCGGAGGTCTGCTGTGGGGACCCCTAACCGGGAAAAGCCGAAAGACACAGACAAACAAACTACAACAACAAAATGACATTACAGATTGGTTGCAATTAATAGCTGAGAAAGTAACTAGGGAGATGAAGACAATCTGAGGTTCAACAGACACCAAAATCTGACATACATTATGGAGAAAATAGCATACTAAAGGGCAAAAGGGCATATTTCATATCTCTTATCTTCTTAGTACAAGAACTCTGGACAAAACCTAAAATAGTAGGGGGCAAAAGCCCAAAAACAGGAACAGATTTTAAATATTGCTCTTATAAACTTAGAAGATATGTTTTAGCGTGCATTTTTTTCTGAAGTATATGAAGTCTGAAATTTAAATGTATGATATTATTTAGTGACTTCCATCCTTAGTCTATTGACCAAAATCCATGAATTTTGCAAAGAACAGACAAAGAATATGAGGAGAAAATCTGGACAATTGAGAGGTATGAGTGGAGCATGTTATAAGGCTACAAATGTGTATAAATAGGTCCCTGGGTTCATAGATAAGTACAAGGTTTGCTGCCCTCATGGGCCATCTTGAGCCTAGCCAGTTTATCTTTTTTTGAGCTCAAAATAACCTATCCCATTTGGTTATAGATTGGCCTTACTCATCTCATGGCTGATAATTATATATTACCCCCTAATGAGAATAACTGTGATCATGCCATAGATTAACTCTGATGGGACACATGCAAGAGATAAAGCATTTAGGAGCTGCATCTGTTCATTAGTAGCACAAGGAGCAGTTCTGGGATAAATTTTCTGTTTCCCATCCATTCATCTAAGAGATGCTTGAAAATAAATAGGGATGAACTTTATGTTAACTCATTCACTCCACTGGAGCTCAGGAACTTCCAGTATCAAATTATGTCCTCACATTTCAAACAAATGTTCATATTTCTGGAACCATATGGGTTATGAAAGAAATATAAATGTCAAACACTTCAGCACAAACTATTTTTATAGTGGTAATATTCTTTAGGTTCTAGGCCTTAAAGCAAATTTTCTAAGTAACAGTAAACATACTCCATATTACATTTGTAATATTTTGTAAACAACTTACAATATCTCAGCAACCACTCAGTGTACACACATACAGTTAGCAGAATTGTATTCATCAAGCTGAAAACTTTCATATGAATCTAAGGAGTTCTGTCTGTGTAACTTGGTTTTTGAGATATTTAGAAAAATATGAAAATGATATCTATATAAATTAATATCATAAAAGCAACAGTTACTATCCATTTACTTGCACTAGACAGAGATCAAATATTAATGCAGTTGAGTTTGCCATTATGTAAGCTTTAAGATGAAATCTTTTAAAACCTTGTACATAGCATGGTTTTGGAATTACTGATGCAAATATGAACAAGCAATATTTGCCCCCTAGAGGCATCAGTAGGTGTTAACTGCAGATGCACCTGGAGGCATCACTCGGATGCAATGGGTTAAACATAGAACTAGAGTGTCTATTAAGTTGTAGCTTAACTACAGGCCTGCTGCAGAGATAAATTAAGTAACAGTGAATAGTTTCAGAGTTAAAGTGCCTGGAGGATGGTCAAAAACAAGTTCATTTAACCCTTTTTTTAAGGTATGGGGTAATTTTGAATTTAAAGTCTATTCTTTATATTAGCATGAAGGTCATCCTGACTTTGAGATGCAGAGTAAATAAGGTATGGTTGGATGACTCAGGCAAGCTAGCTGCTCTCAGAAAAGCAGGAGATCCATTGGAAGGAGAATGAATTGACTATGGAAATACATTTTGGTGTAACCCTGACTAAGCTTCAGGGTCTTAAAAGAGTAAGATGAAGGGAGTCAAGTTCTCCATTACAGAAGAATAGCTAGTTCTGTTGAAAGTAGTTTAGTGGTGTTAACATCTGAAGAAAAGCAAAAACAGAGCAACAGATTGTGTTGGAGAGGCTATGTAGGATATGGAGGACATACAGAATATTTTTAGTTAAAAGTTAGCAGAGGAAGGCCATAAATCAATTGAATATAAAACATACTTTAACCAGTAGATAATTTATCTTCAGGGATAAGGAATCTGTAATTTTTTTTATTTTTTTATTTCTAGCTAAGAATGTATTGCTTGCTACTAAATCACCTTAAGAGTTCTTGGAGGTTTTGTTGTTGCTCACCACTATTAGTAATTTGGATAGCAGCAGCTCAAAAGATACCAAGATCATTTGCATAAAAATTAAGATTGAAGAAAAAAAGATCACTTGGAAGAATCTAAGAAAATGATTTAAAAAAGAAGGAAGGAATGAGCCTTAGGAACGCTAACATTTACGATGACAGAATAAGAAAGAAAAGAACCAATTTTGACCCTTACTCATCTTTGAACAATGGTAACGTTCAATGCAGAAAACAGATTTAAAGGCAAAGTGAATAGAGACTAATGAGATAGTAACCGTGGTAAACCAGATCATAGGAGGTTACTAGACTAATGGCCCTGGAGCCCTTACAAGCCTAGCCAAGAGTTTATCTCCAAAAAACAAACCTCAGTCAGCATCTGTCACCCCTGTCAATGAGGGACAAAGGTGAAACCCCTGGGACAAATTTGTGGTTTCCCATCCAATCATCAACCTGGCATTTGAAGAGGGTCAACAGTGTACTCTGTTTGTCATGTATGAGAAGTCTATTTCAAAGATGGGGCAGACTCTGGGAGATAAACCTGTCTCTGCAGCAGGTTTTGTTGATGTCTCATATTAGATTTTGGCCTTTTGAGCAAGTAATGTGTGAGGAGTTAAACTTACAGATATGGAGCATCTCTAGTAGAGCACGGTCTGATATTACCTTCTAGGAGAGACACAGATAACCTCTGAACAATCTTTACGATACCGAGTAGAGTGATAGTGTTTTGAGCCTGTCCACATAGGACAGGTGTTGGAGGCCACCGATTATCTTTGTGAGTTATTTCTGTGGCCTTTTCAGTTGGTGCAGGTGTTTGGAGAGGTACATACCAAACAAGGCATTATAGTCAATTATAGGGCTAATGAGGGAGGGGTACAGAGAGGTAATAACCTTCTTTTTATGGATGCAATCCCTTAACTTATGAGATGAACCGGGTCTATATTAGAACACTGAACATTCAAAATGTCGAGTGTTCCAATATCGAACCCTATGAATCGAAAATTAAAAACATTGAACATTCAGAACAGCGAATTTTTTCCTAGGGAGAACATTTGCTGTTCCAAAACACATATACACAACAAAAGCACACCAAAAAAACAGCAATCCACACACATCTTTACAAATCTTTACCTGTTTGTGGCTTTCTCTAGTGCTACTGGCTGTAGGCTATTGTTTCTAGCTGAAGCCTCTCTTTTATGTTAATAGTCTGCTGAGTGGGGGCTGGTTCTTTTGTGTTCTTGTAAAAAAAAAAAAGTTGTTCTTCTGGTATTTAAGCCCTAACTTTGATAGGGTTTCTGTCTAGACACACTGAGCAGAGTGGATAAGAGTTGTTGAATGCAGCTGTTAGCTGAGCTATAGAAGTATCCTGTTTTTTTTTGATTATTTATACAGATTATTGTTTTTAACAATTAATATATAGCACTTTTATTGTCTGCTTTTTAGTCTTCGAGTGTATTTTATTGCTATTAACTAATATGCACAAGTAACTGATTTGTCTGCAGTTAAAAGCGTTGTGTATCTTTACAAATCTTTATCTTATTGTGGCTTTCTCTAGTGCTACTGGCTGTAGGCTATTGTCAGCTGGTGTTTTGCAGTTGCCCGCCCCTACTGTAAATCTGATCTGTGACACTACTCCCAGTCTAGTGTCATTAGTTCATTCTACCTAATACAGAGAGAACATTTGATAAGGCCTTCTGTTTCTCCTTTTTCCCTTTCAAAAAAAAAAAAAAAACTTTTTTGCCTGAACCTCCTTGTGTTCTGACAGTGCATCTCAAACATTTTGGAAATATAGAGTATATTTCAGAGCATTTATTATAACTGCAATTGCCTTAATATTGCTACAACTCAAGTGCTCTAGGTTGCCCTGTATCTGAAGTGTTTGTGTGTTTTAGCTGCTTTTCTGTATATATAGACTTCTCTGTTTCTTTAACTAAATAAGCTCTGCAAAGTTGTTTTATTGCATTCCTGCCTGTATTTCTGAGTTTTTTGTACTTTTAAAGTTTGTTTTTGCTTAGTTTACCTGGTAGGCTACACACTCAAGTGCGCTAGCCGAATTAAAGCATTTACTGTGTTTCTGTACCTAATTTCTGCTACTTTGTAAAAAAAAAATCCTTGTTTCCCACTTTTACTGAACTAGAATAGTCCAGTCTTCAGGTATTCCTGATCTCTGGGCTGTGTCATAATTCCTGTGTTGCCCATATCCTTATTTGTTAACCAGTGAGAGTGGGGAGCTCTGAGCAGCCTATCTGTCCCTTGAGGAGTGGTTCCAGCCCAGTGACCTGTAGCTTATTGGCTGTTTTGGGCCATTTCATATCTCTTTCTAACCCCCTGCTTTAAAGCCAGCTTTAGCGCGCTTTTGTGCTTGTAATTTAAAGTTTGTCCTGTTTGTTGCATTTACCTGTTGAGGCTACAAACTCAAGTGCGCTAGCCTGTGTTACATATTTATTGCATTTTTCAGCTGTTTGTTGCAAAAAAGAAAAAATAAATAAAATTATCCTTGTTTCCCATCTTTCCTGACCTAGAGTAGTCCAAATAGAGACTTTGCTGTATTCTGGACTTTTGGAAAGTTCCTGTATTGCCCATTTCCTTTCTTGGATAAAGGGAGGCTTCTTTGTTCACCAGTGGCAGTGGGGAGCTTAGAGCAGCCTATCTATCCCTGGAGGAGTGTTCCCAGCACAAGAATCTGGCAGTCTATTGGCTGTTTTGGGCCAATTTCTAGCTCTTTCAAGTCCTCCTGTATAAAACCCACTTTGGCGCAGTTTTTGCGCTTGTTACTACTCAGCCAACCTCCTTGTGATCCTGCAGAGTGGTGCTAGCAGCAGAGAGGCTAAAAGAGCGACTGCTAACCTGATAAAAGTGTTTAATTTCCTGCTACTACCTGGGCAACTGTCCGATCTAGCTAAACTGCAAGTATTTCTGCTTCTTGAACTGTTTTAAACTGTTTAAAGTTGTTTTTGCACCTGCACTTTTAAAGTTTGTCCTGTTTGTTGCATTTACCTGTTGAGGCTGCACACTCAAGTGCGCTAGCCTGTTACATATTTATTGCATTTTCCTGCTGTTTGTTGCAAAAAAGAAAAAAAAATCCTTGTTTCCCGTCTTTCCTGACCTAGAGTAGTCCAAATACAGGCTTTGCTGTATTCTGGAATTTTGGAAAGTTCCTGTGTTGCCCATTTCCTTTCTTGGATAAAGGGAGGCTTCTTTGTTCACCAGTGGCAGTGGAGAGCTTGGAGTAGCCTATCTATCCCTGGAGGAGTGTTCCCAGCACAAGCATCTGGTAGTCTATTGGCTGTTTTGGGCCAATTTCTAGCTCTTTCAAGTCCCCATGTATAAAACCTGCTTCAGCCCCGCTTAATTAGGTTTAAACCATTCTCGGCTTCACAAAGTCTGCTCTTCACTTTTTCCCTTAGAACTGATCTAGTTCTCATAATAAACACTCTATTCCAACTCTAAAGCCTGGCACTTGCTCACTAAAGCAATTATATACCTCAGCACTAAAAAAATAAAAGCACTACACCCTCACAAACTCCCCTTGAGTACTTTGTTCCCCATTGGCCCTTTTTTCAAATATAAAGGAATTCCCAATACTATTCTAGCATGTCCAAAGGTCAGTTGTCAATCTCCTCTCTGGTCAAGCTGGTGAATCTAGGAATCTTGAGGCAATGTTACAACTGCCTCATGTACACAGACAACCCTCTCCTCCTCCCAACAAATTCCAACACATGTGAGAGATGCAACCATATAGCCAAACTGGAGGCTAAGTTCTCTCAACTCAGTACTGGTGTAATTAGTCAGGATGAGAAGGAAACCATACTCACTACAATTCCAGTCTCACATAGACCTACCACGACAGCAAACCAAACACATAAACACACAAAAACATACTCGGAGGCTCTAAATAAAAATCTGCCTAAGCAGCAGAGACCTCCAAAGCAGACACCCAAGCAACCACTACCCCAAAACAAAACACGTGCAACACATAGCTCACAAAGCCAGTGTGCCAAACAGTCGCAGGCCGTAAGGCTAAACAACACACCTGATACACTTGTAATAGGTGACTGTATCATCAGGCACACTGACATCGTGCTCACCAGGCTGTACAAGGAGAAGGTCACAGTGAGCTGCATGTCAGGTGATAGGATCCGCCACATAACACAAGCACTCAGGTCACTCCAAGGCAAGTACAAATATGACTCAGTCATTGACCATGCTGGTGTGAATGACCTGAGACTGGACTACATGAAAAGAGACATAGAGGAGCTCTCTGAGCATGTAGCCCAGGTCGGTATGACCCTGACCTTGAGTAGCATCTTACCCTCACCAAGAATGATGCCACAATATGAAGACAAGATGATCAATTTCAACAATTGGCTTAAGTATTGGTGTCAATCAAAGAGGATCCAATGTCTGTCTGCCTGGGATGACATACTCGACAAGCCACGATGCTTCGCTAGGGACGGCTGGCATCTGTCATCCCTGGGCTTTCGGATATTGGCAAAGGCTCTTGCCACCCCCATAGTGCCTTTTTTAGGCAAGGCTCAAAAGACAAACCCACCTCCATAGGTATCACAAGGGATAAGAAACTAAGAGTAATGCTACTCAACGCCAGAAGTCTAACCTCAAGATGCATGCACTCGAAACTCTCCTTAGCATGGAGAACATTGATATCTGTGCAGTAGCAGAAACCTGGTTCAAGGCTCCCGAGAGCACCCCAGCACTACCAGGTTATAACTCATACCATGTTTTTCGGCCCCAAAACTTGGACTGAGCCACAAAAGAAGGGGGAGTATCAATATTCGTCAAATATACCCACACCTCCAGGTTGGTGGCACAGCACGAAGCATCAGAGACTATCCATGTGCAACTAACAGTGGGTAAAACTGCCTTCCAGTCTATAGCCTGCTACAGACCACCCTCCCAAACCCAGGAACCCCACTCAGCCTTCCTGAGAACACTGGAAAATATGAAGGTCTCTCCAAACACCATTATATTGGGCGACTTCAACTACCCTAACATAGACTGGGAGCATTACTCTAGCTCCAACACCCTAGCCCAAAGGTTCCTAGAATTTATAAACTCAAATGCTATGGAACAGCTTGTTGCCACTCCCACAAGAGGGGAAAACATACTGGACCTGATCATTACCAACATGGGGACTCTATGCTCCAGACCAGAAGTGTATCCCTCACTGGTAAGATCAGACCATAAACTAATCTCACTAGATATTCACATCCCGACCCCAGCCCCTGCCCAGAAAACCACAGTGAAAAACTTCTCTAAAACAAATTTCACACTCCTCAAAACCGAGGTGGAATCCTTCAAAGCCCCCGGGCCTGTGGAAAATATGGCCCAGACAGTAGAATCCTTTATAAACGCATTCTATGAACACCTTCAGGAATGCATGGATCATGCAATCCCAAATAAAACCAAGACCCAATCCTCCAAAGTTAGGCGACCTGTCTGGTGGACCCCAGCCATAAACAAACTATACAATAGAAGGAGGAAGCTACTACATGATAGAGCAAAATCCCAAAGAGGGAAGGCATCTCTGATCAGTATTAGCAAAAAACTACGGGCACTCATAAAATCGTCTAAGGCCAGCTTCGAGAAAAAATTGCACAGGATACTAAGGATAATCACAAGGCTTTCTTTAGTTATGTTAGGAACCTGGGTGGGAATTCCCAGATATGCTCAGAATTAGGCCAAAATGACAAAAAATACACCGAACCCACAGACATTGCCAACATACTAGCTGACAGGTTCACCGCAAACTCCTCCCCCCTTTCCCACCAAAAGGGCAAATATCTATCCCAGCAGAGTGCTGCTCCCCTGACATCTCAGATGCTCAGGTAAAAGCCGCCCTCTCCAAAGCAAAAATCACAGCATCAATGGGACCAGACGGTGTCACGGGCTGCTTCCTACATGAACTCCAAGAAGAACTAAACCCAAACATAAAACTACTGTTCAATCTCAGCCTTACTACAGGATATGTACCCAAAGAGTGGCGTACAGCAACAGTGGTCCCTCTCCACAAAGGTGGTGCCTCAACGGATCCTGGAAACTATCACCCCATAAGCCTGACTAGCTTGGTCTGCAAAGCTATGGAAAGGATCATCATGGACCTCATAAATAAAGATATTGGGGACCTACAGACACTGGATCCTACCCAGTTTGTTAAGGGCAGATCCTGCCTCTTAAACCTGGTTGATTTCTTTGAAACAGTCACCAAGGCCATTGACGAGGGGAAGGTGGTCCACACAGCCTACCTGGACCTTGAAAAAGCCTTCGATACAATACCCCACTTGGGCATTATAGATAAGCTCACCAGCTTAAATATAAACCCCTATGTCACTAGATGGGTTGCAAACTGGCTCAAGGACAGAACCCACATGGTTAGAATTGCTGGAGCCATGTCAGACTCCAAACTAGTTGCAAGTGGCGTCCCACAAGGCTCAGTCCTGGGACCTCTCTTGTTCGGTATATATTTCTCAGAGGTACAGGCTAACATGGAAGGACTGTGGCTGACCAAATTCGCAGATGACTGCAAACTGGGTGCCATAATCAACTCTCCAGCCAACACAAGCATCCTACAAAAGGGCCTCATAGAAACAGACAAATGGTGCCAGAGCCATGGCCTCAAGCTAAATGCCAAAAAGTGTATAGTCATCCCCTTTGGCAAAAACAAAGTGCCCACAAATTACCACATAGATGGTAATCCATTAAGTACAGAAGAAGTAATTAGGGACCTGGGGACCCAAGTTGATAGCAATCTCTCATTTGACAACCACATGACCAAAGTGGTTAGAAAAGCATTTTATATAGCCCACCTGATCATGAAGGGATTCACATCTAGATCAGGGGAGGTCATTGTGCCTCTTTACTCATCCCTCATCAGGCCCATAATTGAGTACAATGCCCCTTTTGGGATGTACCTTACCAGACACCTGCAGCAACTGGAAAGACCCCAAAAGTACCTCACCAAGAGGATCAAAGGGCTCAAACAGATGCCATATGCTGCCCGGTTAAAGAAACTCCAGCTCTACTCAGTGGCATACAGCTTGCTCAGAGGCGATCTGTGCCTGACGTATAAAGCCATGTCCAACCCGGAATTAATGGACATGCTGCACCACAGAAAATCCAAATCCCATCGAGCTACGTGCTCGAGAGACTTGAACCTCAGCACTGAAATAAATAGGACATGCTGGAGGTACAGATTCATAACCCAGAGGCTCCCTTCACTCAGCAATAAAATCCCAGTCCAGGTTAGGTCCTTCATTGACTCTCTTCAAGAGGAATCTTGATGAGTGGATGGGAGATAGTAAGTTTACCCCGGGTATCACTTCTGTGTCACTGTTAGACAGAGGCACAGTATACTAACCTCGAAAAAGGGCATAGCAAAATTCATTTAAAATGGGTGGCGAAAGCCAAACACACTCTGGCTAGGCTTATAAATGCCCTAGGGCAGATAGCCTAGTATGAACCTATGAACCTATGAACATGCACCTAAATTCTTACACCTAACCCTACACTAAACTATACATACACCACTAACTATCCACTTACCTTAGCCCAAACCCTAACCCTAAGGTCCGTCACTATTGCACAGTCACCTCACCCATGCCCTAACCCTAACTCACCTACCCCACGCTAACCCTCGCGTCCACACAATCGCACACTTACCTGACCTGCCCCCTAACCCTAACTCACCTAACCCACCCTAACCCTCATGTCCACACAATCGCACACTTACCTGAATCTGACCTGTAACTTTCCACCACAGCGCTGAAAATACCAAAGCAACAGAAACAGACAACCAAATTCCTTCCCTAGGAAAAAAATTCGGTTTTCTGTTTCTTCGATATTTTCAGCGTTCGCTGAAAATGGGTTGATATTAGAACACTCAAAATTTTGAATGTTCAGTGTTATAATATAGACACTGATGAACCAAGTAAAAGTCTTTGGTTAGATGTATGAAAACTGCATTGCAAAAAGTGCTTTAATAAAGGCCCATAGCATTCGTCACTAAGGAGTACACCTAGGTATTTACATGATGGAGTCTAAAAACGTTGTTAATATCTGTTTAAATGTTCCCTGGTTTGTGGTCAACAGCTTTTGCAAGCAATTTAACAAGAAGAGGAAGAAGAGAGGTATATTTCCAATCTGAAGACTGGAGTTACTTTCAATCAGACAATTACAAAAGCTTCTTTTGAGAGGCTGGGAAATGATCCATAAAAATGTCAGTGAGAGATAGAGAAAGAGAGACAGGAAACAGAGAGTGAGAGAGCTTGAACATACAGCGCAGACAGAGAAAACAGAGCCAAGGATGGATATCATCACTAGCTGGTGTTCCAGAATTGTAAAACACCAAATTATCACACATTAACCATACTGGCGATGAACAGGTAAACCAAAAGTGAAGTATCCATATCAGTAAAGCAAGTCAAGACCCAGTATGTAAAAAAAATAGTCACTGTGTTGGCAACTGCTCTCACACACAACTAATTCACCAGCATTAAATGAACATTTTTCATTCTCTAGCATTCTTAGATTAAGAGATGCAAATCTGTAATTAATATATAATAAATACTTGTTATTTATTTAGTCAACAAATATACTTTTTAAATGTATAATTTTTTTAACATAGACAGTCCTGTGAATTATTTTGCCTTTTGTAACATTTTTAGTAGCAAACAGGCACTTAGGACATACTATTTTCATGTTATGTTTAAGCAATGTATTTTTAATATATTTAAATTAACTACATCTTTAAGTCTTTTGTATTTAAACACTTTTTGAAGGACATTCATTTAGCATCAACTGATTGTATCTCATGAGGCTCATTTTTTTAACAGAGGATGTGTTAGATTGTAGCACGAGGTACTGATAAAGTTTTCACGAAATATAACAACAAGTGGTTATCTACTGCATCTTTACTAGTGTTGATACTTTATTTTTGATTTTCTAAACTTAAGATAAATGTTTAGTATTTTTTAAATCTGAATGCAAAATGTTTTCTTAACACAATGGGGAGGGGGAGGGGAGAGACAATTTGGGGAAAAGAAGGAGGGACAGAAAATCATGAGGTAAGAAAGAGGGGTGTGCCAAGTGGTGATGATCAGCGGTCTTTGCTTGGGAATATTGTTTTAAATTCTTCAGAGGGGAAAGTAATGTTATAAGACTGATGTTATAAAATCCCGTAGCTGCCAATAACATTTTTCAAGAATTTGTAAGGGTTGGAAAAGAGCCTATCTTGTTTTTATTTGTGCTATCAGACTTTCTGTCATGATGCGTTGGCTTCATTTCTTAGTTCAATATACTGATGCCTTGAATCGGACAAAGCATTTTTTTTCAAACTGTCCAGGCATGATTACTTGGTCTTGGATTTTGAAGACCAAATATTTATAGGTTTAAAGGAAGGTTACAAATTTATGAAAAATATTTATAGGTTTAAAGGAAGGTTAGAGAAGGCTTGATAAGTCTAGAGAAAGAAATTCATAACTGAAACTGTGTACAGTATTTTGCAGGCATACTTCTGAGAGTATAAGTAATTGGGAATGTTTTAGGCCTCTACCACGACCAAGGAAATATGTTTTGACAGTAGTTCCTTTAAGATTTGACATAGTTTAAAAAGACTGTGTCATCTGTTTGAATTGTTAGAAATTACTAGATCTATGAATGAATTTTTCCTTTTGGAAAAATGGTCCCAGTAAATAAGCTAGGTGAAGAAATTGTCTGAAAAACAGTTTAGTAAATTATGCTTTGCCGGGCCTAGAAATTTAATGGTAAAGCCACTCAGTACTATGTATATATATATATATATATATATATATATATATATATATATATATATATATATATGTATGTATAAATATATATATATATATATATATATATATATATATACACACACACACACACACACACATATATATATATATATATATATATGGAAGCCCTTCATTTGTTCGAACTTTCAAATGTTCGAAATTCATATGGCTGACACCATATGAACGAACGTTTGAAAGGCCGACAAATGAAAGCAGAGATCCCGCTACAGTGCGAGACTGGGAGATTCCCCTTTCCTGCACTGTAATGTGATCTCGGAGTGAGAATATTTAAGTAGCAGGTGGTATAGGGAGGTGCAGGGGGGCCAGCACCCCTGCATAACACAATACAGTTTTACTGTGTTTACAGTTAGGAAAATGGTGTTATTTCATTATGTCAGTCTTTCGGAATGCCGATCATATGGTGTCGGCAATATGAAAGTCGGCATTCTGAACGGTCGACATTCTGAAGTAGACCCATATACATAATCTATGTGTGTGTGTGTGTGTGTGTGTGTGTGTGTATATATATATATATATATATCTGTGTGTGTGTGTGTGTGTGTGTGTGTGTGTGTGTGTGTGTGTGTATATATATATATATTTTTTTTTTTTTGAAAGAGACATTTTAAAATTATTTCAAAGCCATAAAGAAGAGATGTTAGAAGGGTAGAAGGGAAAAAAGTAATATCTTGTATGAAATGGAAAGTAGTGAAATGTATGCAAAATTATTAATTTATATATTGAAGTTACACAGTAAGACACTGTCCGGTTCGATTCTCAGCTAGAGCGTCTTCTGCGTGGAGACATGCGTAAATGGGCATACCTTCATTGAAGGTTGTGCATCTGGGCTGGTAACTCGGCACGTAAAAATCAACTACCAATCATTAGCGGACCGGAGTTCCGCTGTGGCGACCCCTAACCGGGAAAAGCCGAAAGACACAATTGAAGTTACAAAGCATGCTGCAAAGCAACCCACAAATCTCAAAGATTAGAACAGATAGAAATTTCTGAAATAGAAAATACATAAATAAACAAATAAATGCTTTCATTTCATACCTGGAGCCCATAAAGGACAGTAACACTGAATGGGTCATGTTCTATTTATTTGTGTAATAATTATTTATTGTTTGTTATGTGCTGAAATGAAACTATTGGCATTACAGACAGTGCAATTCAGTCATAGGTTCATAGGTAGGTACTAGGCTATCGGCCCAAGGGCCTATGTAAGCCTAGCCAACAACGTTCCCTGGCTTACGCCACCCAAGAAAGTTAATTTCCTGTGCCCCTGTCGAGCAGAGCCACAGAAATGACCCCGGGGTGTATTTCCTATTTCCCATCCACTCATCAAGATTTTTTTTGAAGAGTGCTAATGAGGAACTTTGCTTGACATAGATGGGTAGCTTGTTCCAGAGTACAGGAAGTCTCTGGGACAAGAATGTATCCCTCCAGCATGTCCTGTTTATTGTGGTGACAAGGTTTAGGTCCCTAGATCATGTAGCTTAGAGGGATTGGGATTTCTTTATGTGTAGCTTGTCCAACAGCTCTGGGTTTAATACAGCTTTATATGTTAGGCAGAGATCTCCTCGGAGTAGGCCTTATGCTACAGAGTAAAGCTGGAGTTTTTTGAGACTGTCAGTGTAGGGCATCGGTTTGAGGCCATTAATCCTCTTTGTGATGTACTTCTGTGGCCTTTCCAGCTGCTGCAGATGTCTTGTAAATTACATTCTAAAAGGGGTGTTGTACTCTATAATGGGTCTAATGAGTGCCGAGTAGAGGGGAACAATGACCTCTTTTTTCCTGGATGAGAACCCTTTTATGATGAGGTGTGCCACATAGAAGAATTTCCTGACTACTGTGGCGATGTGATTATCAAAGGAGAAACTGCTGTCCACTTGGCGTTAAGTAGACTGACGTCTATGTGGTAGTTCATGGGTACAGAGTTTTTACTAAAGGGCATGACAATGCACTTTTTGGCATTGAGCTTGAGGCCATACCTCTGACACCAGGCATCTGTCTCAGTGACGCCCTTCTGTAGGATGTCCACATCATTTGGGGACTTGACTATGGCTCCTGGTTTGCAGTCATCTGCGAACTTCATTAGCCAGAGGCCTTCTGTGTTATCCTGTACTTCAGAGAAGTAGATACTAAACAGGAGAGGTCCTAGGACTGAACCCTGTGGTACTCCACTTGTCTCTGGTTTGAAGTCATATTTGGAGTCTGCAACATTTACAGTGTGGGTTCTGTCAGTGAGCCAGTTGGCAACCCATCTTGTGACATAGGGATTTATACCTAGTTTAGTGAGTTTAGCTATAATTCCAGAATGGGGGGGGGGTGTCAAAAGACTTGGTGAGGTCAAGATAGGCTGTGTGAACCACCTTACCATTGTCTACGGCTTTGTTGACTGCCTCAAAGAAGTCAATCAGGTACAGACGGCATGATCTGCCTTTCACAAACCTGAACTGTGTGGGGTCCAGAGTTTGGAGGTTACCAAAGTCTTTGTTTATGAGTTCCATGATGATATGTTCCATGGCATTGCAGACCAGGCTCATCAGGCTAATTGGGCGATAGTTCCCAGCATCAGTGGTGGCTCCCCCTTTGTGGAGTGGGATAACTGTTGCTGTGCACCATTCATTGGGCACAAAGCCTGATGTGAGACTATGACTGAACATGGTGCTTAAGTGGGGAGCCAGTTCATTCTGAAGTTCATGTAAAATGCAGCCTGGGATGTTGTCCGGTCCCATGGATGCTGTGTTTTTGGTTTTAGAGAGTGCAGCTTTTACTTGCATAGATGTGATTACAGTGACTCTGCATTCTTTCTGTATAGATATGGGCCCTTTAGGGGGTGAGAGGGGGGTAAAGTTAGCACTGAACCTATCTGCCAGGATGTTGGCAATATCACTTGTTTCTGTAAAGTCTGTGCAGTTGTGCTGTAACTCAGAGCAGATCTGGGTATTGTCACTGAGATTCTTGACATAGCTATGGAATGCTTTGTGGTTGCCCTTAGAATCAGTGGCAATTTTGTTTTTGTAACTAACTTTGGAGGATCTTATAAGGGATCTCAGCTTCTTACTGAGGCTGACCAGGGAGCTCTTCCACTCATGGGATTTTACTCTCTTTTGCAACAGTTTCTTCCTTCTGTTGTAGAGTTTGTTTATGGCAGGGGACCACCAGATTGGCTTCCTTTTTTGGAGGATAGCATCTTGGTTCTGTTTGGGATAGCACAATCCATGCACTCATGTAAGTGCTTACAAAGTGCATTTGTGTAGAATTCAGCAGTTGTAACTGTATTGTCCATCTGCATGCATGTCATGAAGTTAGTCACTTCTTTCTTAAGAAGCATGAAGTTGGTTTTGGAGAAAGTTTTTACCATGGTTTCCTTAATGGTGGGTGGGGGCAGGATGCAGATATCTAGGTTGATTGGCTTATGGTCGGATCTGACAAACAAGGAGTTGATTTCAGGTGTGGAATACTGGTCACTCATGTTGGTAATAACTAGGTCTAGGATATTGTTGCCCCTGGTGGGGGTGTGGATAAGTTGATCCAGGGCAATGGAATTTTTGAATTCCAGAAAGCGTTGAGTTAAGGAGATGGTATATGAGTAGTTTTCCCAGTTAATGGTGGGTGTACTTGAAATCGTAATAATTCATGTATATAAACTTCAGTCTGGTGCCACGATCAATAAAGCTATGTTGTATAGGTCATTATGTTCCTGTTGCAAAGTTGGTCTGAGAAAAAGTAAATGGCTAACCAGAATGATGCCATTCTGCTTCAGGTAAGAGTCCAAGAACAATGTTACCATCGTGCACTAATGAAGTCAGGCCAGGGATTATACATTTCCACAACATGTGGTGGCAGAACATCCCAGATAGCTCAGATGGACTGGGATCAAAAAGTGGCACTGAACCATTACATAAGCTCAATGCCTCTGATGTGAAGAGTGCAGACTGGTCCAGTGCCAGTGAAGAACTTTGCAGAGGTAAGATGGATCAAGGCACATCATATTCTGGAAAATGAAACTGGCTCTCGGGGTATGAAATGTCACCTCAGTGCTTTGCAAGGAGCCAGAGTGTGTGGGAAATGTAGAAAAGTACTTGTATAATAATTTTTGAAATCAGATTTCTTAAGAAGGCCTTGCAGTCATGGGAATGTTCATATGCTCCCAGAAGGTATTTTTCTGCTGGAATTTGTGAAAAGTAGAAAAGGTCGCCTGAATGCTTTCATGAGCTGCAAGAAGGACACTTTTGTTCCTTGATTGTACACTTAAAGCTATTCAGAATATGCAGCCTTGATTCTTATTGTTGTTACACTACTCCTTGATTCTTATTGTTGTTACACTACTCCTTGATTCTTACTGTTGTTACACTACTCCTTGATTCGTATTGTTGTTACACTACTCCTTGATTCTTATTGCTGTTACACTACTCCTTGATTCTTATTGTTGTTACACTACTCCTTGATTCTTACTGTTGTTACACTACTCCTTGATTCTTACTATTGTTACACTACTCCTTGATTCGTATTGTTGTTACACTACTCCTTGATTCATATTGTTGTTACACTACTCCTTGATTCTTATTGTTGGTACACTACTCCTTGATTCTTACTGTTGTTACACTACTCCTTGATTCGTATTGTTGGTACACTACTCCTTGATTCGTATTGTTGGTACACTACTCCTTGATTCTTACTATTGTTACACTACTCCTTGATTCTTATTGTTGTTACACTACTCCTTGATTCGTATTGTTGGTACACTACTCCTTGATTCTTACTGTTGTTACACTACTCCTTGATTCTTACTATTGTTACACTACTCCTTGATTCGTATTGTTGTTACACTACTCCTTGATTCTTACTATTGTTACACTACTCCTTGATTCTTATTGTTGTTACACTACTCCTTGATTCGTATTGTTGGTACACTACTCCTTGATTCTTACTGTTGTTACACTACTCCTTGATTCTTACTATTGTTACACTACTCCTTGATTCGTATTGTTGTTACACTGCTCTTTGATTCGTATCGTTGTTACACTGCTCTTTGATTCGTACTGGTGTTACACTACTCCTTGATTTGTATTGTTACACTACTCCTTGAATCGTATTGTTGTTACACTACTCCTTGATTCTTATTGTTGTTACACTACTCCTTGATTCATATTGTTGGTACACTACTCCATGATTCGTATTGTTGTTACACTACTCCTTGATTCTTATTGTTGTTACACTACTCCTTGATTCTTATTGTTGTTACACTACTCCTTGATTCGTATTGTTGTTACACTGCTCTTTGATTCGTACTGGTGTTACACTACTCCTTGATTCGTATTGTTACACTACTCCTTGATTCGTATTGTTGTTACACTACTCCTTGATTCATATTGTTGTTACACTACTCCTTGATTCTTATTGTTGGTACACTACTCCTTGATTCTTACTGTTGTTACACTACTCCTTGATTCTTATTGTTGTTACACTACTCCTTGATTCTTATTGTTGTTACACTACTCAGTAAACTACTGCCCACTGATTATATAGCTCTACTGGCAGGCCTCAAAGCTCATGTGGCAAATGACAGAGATAATCCAAGGTGTGTAGCTAGTAGGGATGGTCTGTTTGTTATGAACATGAAAGATTGTTTTATTTTTTTACTTTGGTGCTCATCATTAATTTCCATAAGGAATATCTTGTCCAGTGAAAAAACATATTAAGATGTCTATATTGGGACAAAGCAAGTTGGACCAAAGATCAGTGAGTACATTTATATTTGGGTTATCAGAGGTGAAACCATATGTATTTTGGATACCTGTGTCAGGACAGGTGCTGAACTGTTGGCCAATCATCATTTAGTGGTGAGTTGGGTTGAGTGACTGTGGTGGAAGGTGGACAGACTTAGAAAACAAAACTATTTGATGAAGTTGCCCTGGAGACACCTAAGCAATGCTTCTGTATGGGATTAGTTCAACAGCTACCTTCATAACAGTCTCCTACATGCACCAGGGATGCTGAGAGACAGGAAGTCTGAATGGACCCCATTCTTGGTCTCAAAAGTCGAGGTGACAAGAAGGAAATGTGGTCAGAAAGTGGCTTGTGCTTGCTATGGTGGATATTCTTGGAACATCTGGTGAAAACAAGCAGTGGGAAAAGCTGAAAAATGTAAAGAAAGAAACCTTAAGCACAATGCTGTCCTGAAGGAGAATGCCAAGATTAGACTAATAGGTACCAACAAGCCAGGAAGGCAGTATCTATGGTGGTCACCAAAGTGGAACTATGGGAGGAGTTTGGCAATGCCATACAGAATTACTTATTTTTGCCTCAGATAGGATAGGTTTTCCCCAGTTTGCTGTCAGTAAAAATGTACACATTCTAGCTTTGACTATCAAGATTGTCAAGAGGAGGACAGACCAATCTGAGGATATCGTGAATCCTGTGGACATGCCCTCCACTGAGGAGACAATACAGAAACAAATACTGCCACATCAATGTTTTGGAGCCATGGTTGCAAAATACTATTCTGACAGAATCATTTTTGTTATTTTTAATTATTTATTTTTAATAAGAGATTGTCAGCTTTCAAACTTTCATTCACTCCATTTTCTTTAAAGATTTACAGCATTCAAACTTGTGACAAGGTGTACTGGAACTCTTACAAAACAAGTTTGTTCATTTCATATTTTACAAACAACATTGAGCGACTATTGCATTTAGCATATTTTATATATTATCCTGGTAAATGTAAATGCACATCAAAGCTTTTAAACCACATTAATTATATATAAAACTCTGAGTCATTGCACACATGTATGAACACACACACACACACACTGAGTCATTTTTTTCACAGTCTGTGTTTGTGCATTAGTATGTGTGTGTGTGTGTGTGTGTGTGTGTGTGTGTGTGTGTGTGTGTGTGTGTGTCTGTCTCTCTCTCTCTATATATATATATGTGTGTGTGTGTGTGTGTGTGTGCATTTCTATGTTTGTTTTTCTTTAAACATGCACATTTAAAATAAACTGAAAGCAAAAGCATTACATTATTTCATTCTAGATGGGTATTGGAGTTCATAATTATGGTCGGCCATGCATTTATGATGTGCTATTGTATTGATGCCCTGCCTAGAACACAATATTATGATGCTCATGATTCATAAAAAGAATTGTACTCATAAGAATACATTACTTGTGCCAAGCTCAGTGAAATATGCAGCATTTTGATTAAGGTCAACAATCCTACAGTGTACAGTACGCTGTCAGATATGAACTGCCATCTGAGATTAGAAGAGCAAACAGCCTGGCAGGCTGCATGTGCAGTAGTCATAAAATATGACAACATTTAATCTGTTTAGGGGAAATTTTAAAATCTAAGCACTAGAGCCATTCAAAGCTAAGCATTAGGGAACTCTACTTCTGAAACTTAAGGGATGATGATTTAGATACAGTTATCACTGGTCACTGCCTAGGCATTTTGTTAGTGTATAGGTGTGTGTGTATGTGTGTGTGTGTGTGTGTGTGTGTGTGTGTATGTGTGTGTGTGTGTGTGTGTGTGTGTGTGTGCGTGAACGTATTAGCACGTGTGTGCGTGCATGTATGTGTGTGTGTGTGTGTGTGTGTGTGTGTGTGTGTGTTATATACATTTTTAAGGCTTTATGCAGCTCATAAATCATTCCTAAGTACTGTTTACCATTTACATGTCATTATCTGCATGTGGCATCACTCTGCTCCTACGTTTAAATGTTCAATTAGTCTTTCCTGTTAGGAGAACAGCCCACACTTAATCATTACAGAACTATAGTGCAAATTTGCCATAGCTAATGTATGGGTTATGAGGAGATTTATGTAGTTATTTCTGTTTTACAAAATTGTCTGTGGACAAGTGCCTGTATGCAGCTTTTTAACTATGCCTGAAAACTGTACTGAGCTATTAATGTTCTGCCTTGTATGTAGTCATCTGCATGTGGGGTTTTATGTTTTGGAGCATCACCTTCACATTAGGTTGCTTTACAGCAGCACTTGAAGTACCAACAAGCCTTCCACAGATCTGATGCACTGCAGTAGAGCTCCATTCCTAATGTCCGTCCTTCCATGAATAATACTCAAGCCTTTCATTTGTGCATTTCCCTAAGTACTCCACATACAATGAATGCCATGCCTATCTGTCGTAATCATAGTCTTTAAATAGACCAGTCAAGTAAAAGGTTTTTGTGACCTTCAAAGCAAAGGTGTGTAGCAGACAGAATTATTTCCAGGGAAATAATCATTTCTGGGTAGATTAGCATTTACTGTTCTAGGTGAACATCAAAGATAGTCTGGTCTTTGGTGCAGGCTGGAGAAGTTGTTTGACCGCAACTGAGCTACAAAATATAAGTATCTTTTGATTATTTTAACAGATTACTGTTTTTATAATTTAATATATATAAAGCACTTTGTCTATTCAGAATCTTCAGAAATCTTTATCTGTTTAAAAACTTATCTGTAGTGCTTGTTGTCTTAGGCTATTGTATAAACTGAAACATTTACTCTGTGTAATTATCTCTTGGCTAGTGGGGGCTGGTTCTTTTGTGTTCTTGTAAAAAAAAAAAAAAAAGTTGTTGTTCTGGTCTTTGGTGCAGGCTGGAGAAGTTGTTTGACCGCAACTGAGCTACAAAATATAAGTATCTTTTGATTATTTTAACAGATTACTGTTTTTATAATTTAATATATATAAAGCACTTTGTCTATTCAGAATCTTCAGAAATCTTTATCTGTTTAAAAACTTATCTGTAGTGCTTGTTGTCTTAGGCTATTGTATAAACTGAAACATTTACTCTGTGTAATTATCTCTTGGCTAGTGGGGGCTGGTTCTTTTGTGTTCTTGTAAAAAAAAAAAAAAAGTTGTTGTTCTGGTCTTTGGTGCAGGCTGGAGAAGTTGTTTGACCGCAACTGAGCTACAAAATATAAGTATCTTTTGATTATTTTAACAGATTACTGTTTTTATAATTTAATATATATAAAGCACTTTGTCTATTCAGAATCTTCAGAAATCTTTATCTGTTTAAAAACTTATCTGTAGTGCTTGTTGTCTTAGGCTATTCCCTCCCTCCCTGTTGGTATCTTGCTCTTATACTTGGTGGCTTTGCAGTTGCCCGCCCCTACTGTGGCACACCTCCCAGTCTAGTGTCATTAGCTCATTCTTCTTAATACAGAGAGAACATTTGATAAGGCCTTCTGTTCCTCCTTTTTACCTTTTCAAAAAGTAAAACAAAACTTTTTTTTTTCTTTTTCGCCTGAACCTTCTTGTGTTCTGACTGTCCTTCTCAAACATATTGGAAATATACAGTATATTTCAGAGCATTTGTTATAACTGTATTTGCTATAACTGATTTAAGTATTTTTTTCTGGCTTTTGAATATTTACTGCTTAGCGACTGCATCTTAGCCTGTTTATACAGCTCTGCATTCTATTTAAACTGTTTTTATGTTGATTAACTGTTTTGCTCTCTTAAAAAGTTATTTGTTGCTTAATTTTACCTGTAGGCTAACACACTCAAGTGTGCTAGCCACTTAAAAGCATTTATAGCATTTACTGTCTGTTTTATTTTCCTTGTCTCTGTAAAAAAATCTCTTGTTTTCCCACCTTACTGAATTAGAGTAGTCCAGTTTCAGAGTTGCTGATCCCTGGGCTTTGTTTTTAGTTCCTGTTACTGATCCATTGCCTTATTAGGAAGGAGGGAAGTTTCTTTGCTTACCAGTGGGAGTGGGAAGCACTGAGCAGCCTTTTTGTCCAAATTGGTGAAGTTTCAGCCAGAAACTAGTAGTCTATTGGTCGTTTTGGGCCAATTCCTAGCTCCTTTCAGCCCCCTGCTATAAAACACGCTAAACACGCATTTTCCAGCTTGTACCAACTCTGCACAGATCCTCGTGGTGGCCTGCAGAGTGATCCAAGCAGCAGAGAGCTAAAAGAGTGACTTTCTACCAGATATAAGTATTTTTTGTGGCTTTCCCACTGTTATTAAGCTAGCGACTGCATTTCGCCTGTTTTACTGCTACTTTAAGTGATTTCTGCATTTTACACTGTTTATTGCACTTTAAGTTGCAAATTGTTTCTGTAGGCTACACACTAAAGTGCGCTAGCCGATTTACAGCATTTATAGCATTTACTGTCTGTTTTTCCTTATCTCTGTAATAAAACAAAAAATCTCTTGTTTTCCCACTTTACTGAACTAGAGTAGTCCAGTTTCAGAGTTGCTGATCCCTGGGCTTTGTTTTTAGTTCCTGTTACTGATCCATTGCCTTATTAGGAAGGAGGGAAGTTTCTTTGCTTACCAGTGGGAGTGGGAAGCACTGAGCGCCTTTTGCGATTTGGTGAAGTTTCAGCCAGAAACTAGTAGTCCATTGGTCGTTTTGGGCCAATTCCTAGCTCCTTCAGCCCCTGCTATAAAACACGCTAAACTGTACTGCTGATCTAACCAGCATATCCTATAACTGAAAAGTTCATCTCTACTTGATTCCCAAGTAGACTATTCTCTATCTGTAAAGCCTAGCACTTACTCCTACAGTACTTGCACCTTGATAAAGCACTCTTATTATAGATAGTACCCCACCAGCCTAAAACCCACTTCCCGGAGTCCTTTGAAAGTTCTTTATCTACTACTTCTAGTATGTCGAGGGATCAGTTGCTAGTGTCCTCTCCAGCTCAACTGGTGAACCTGGGAATATTGAGGCAATGTTACAATTGCCTCATGTACACAGACAATCCTCTCCTTCTCCCACAAAACACAAATACATGCGAGAGATGCAACTATACAGCCAATCTGGAGGCTGAGCTCTCTCAACATAGGACTGGCAAGACCAGACAGGAGGAGAAGGTAACCACACACAATACATACCCAGTCACACATGGTACCATCACAACTTCAAATCATACACATACTCACACAAAGACATACTCGGAGGCTCTGATCAAAAATTTACCAAAACAGCAGAGGCCACCAAAGCAGACACCCAAACAACTACCACCTCACAACCCAACACATAGACCACACAGTCAGAGTGTCAAACAGTCACAGCCCTTAAGGCCAAACAAAATGCCAGACACACTTGTCATTGGTGATTCCATAGTCAGACACACTGACGTCCCGCTCACCAGACTGAGTAAGGAGAAGGTCACAGTAAGCTGCCTGTCGGGCGCTAGAATCCGCCACATAACGCAAGCACTCAGGTCTCTCAACAGCAGGTACAAGTACGACTCAGTCATTGTCCACGCTGGTGTCAACGACCTGAGACGTACCTCCTTGGACTACATGAAAAGGGACGTCGAGGAGCTCTCTGATTATGTAGCCCAGGCAGGTATGACCCTGACCTTGAGCAGTATCCTACCTTCACCTAGAATGATGCCACAATACAGTGATAAGATGATCAGCTTTAATAATTGGCTTAAATTCTGGTGTCATTCAAAGGGGATCCAATGTCTGTCTGCCTGGGATGACATGCTGGACAAGCCACGCTGCTTCAAGGGACGGCTTGCACCTGTCACCCCTGGGCTTCGGATATTGGCAAAGGCTCTTGCCACCCCATAGTGCCTTTTAGGCAAGGCTCAAATTCTAAACCTACCACCCTAGAACACCAAAAGGAAAAAACTAAGGGTAATGCTGCTCAATGCCAGAAGTCTCAATCTCAAGATGCACGCACTCGAGGCCCTTCTCAATATGGAGAACATCGATGTCTGTGCTGTGACAGAAACCTGGTTCAAGGCTCCTGAGAGCACCCCAGCACTAACAGGTTTCACCTCATATCATGCGTTCCGCCCCAAAATCCGGACAACACCAAGAAAGGAGGGGTGTCCATATTCATAAAGGACACCCACACCTCAAGGTTGGTGGCAACGCACGATGCATCGGAGACCATCCAGGTGCAATTAACCATAGGCAAGACTGCTCTGCATTTTGTAGCATGTTACAGGCCACCCTCTCAAACTCAGGAACCTCACATGGCCTTCCTGAAAACATTGGAGGGGATAAATGTATCTCAAAACACCATCATACTAGGTGACTTCAACTACCCTAATATAGACTGGGAACACTACTCAAGCCCGAACACTCTAACCCAAAGATTCCTGGAGTTCATAAACTCAAATGCCATGGAACAACTAGTCACCATCCCCACAAGAGGTGAAAACATACTTGATCTCATCATCACGAACATGGGATCAAAATGTTCAACACCGAAGTATACCCCTCACTGGTGAGATCAGATCATAAACTAATCTCGCTGGAGGTCCTCATCCCGCCCCACCTGAAACAAAAAGACCACAGTGAAAAACTTCTCAAAAGCCGATTTCACACTTCTAAAAACTAGTGTGGTCTCCTTTAAGGCCCCTGAGCCAGTGGTAAACATTACTCAAACCGCTGAATCACTTACAAATGCCTTCTACCAGCACCTACAGGACTGCATGGATCAGGCAATCCCAAACAAAACTAAGACTCTCTGTACCAAAGGCAAGCGTCCAGTCTGGTGGACCCCAGCCATAAACAAGCTCTACAACAAAAGGAGGAAGCTGCTACAAGATAGAGCAAAATCCTTGAAAGGTAAGACACCTTTGATCATTATAAGTAAAAAACTAAGAGCTCTCATAAAATCATCAAAGGTAAATTTTGAGAGAAAAATCGCCAAGGACTCTAAAGACAATCATAAGGCCTTCTTTAGCTATGTTAGAAACCTAGGAGGAAACTCCCAGATATGCTCAGAATTAGTTCAAAATGATGTGAAAATTACTGAACCTACACACATTGCTAACATACTGGCTGACAGGTTCAGTACAAACTCCCCTCCCCAAAAGGAGAGATATCTATTCCAGAGGATTGTAGCCCCCAAACATCTCCAACGCCCAGGTGAGAACTGCCCTCACTAAGGCAAAAAACACAGCATCCATGGGACCGGATGGTGTCCCCGGCTGTGTGCTTCATGAACTCAACGAGGAATTAAACCCACAGTTAGGACAGCTGTTTAATCTTAGCCTCACCTCAGGATACGCACCCAAGGAGTGGCGACGGCGACTGTGGTCCCACTTCATAAGGGCGGTGCCTCCACAGACCCTGGAAATTACCGCCCATTAGCTTGACAAGCTTTATCTGCAAAGCCATGGAGAGGATCATAATGGAACTCATAAATAAAGACATAGGGAACTTGCAGTCTTTGGATCCAACCCAGTTTGGCTTTGTCAAAGGCAGATCCTGCCTCTTAAACTTGGTTGACTTTTTCGAGACAGTCACCAAGGCCATTGATGAGGAAAGGCAGTCCATACAGCCTACCTCGACCTGGCAAAGGCCTTCGACACAATACCCCACTCAGGTATCATCGAAAAACTCATCAGCTTGAATGTAAACCCATACATCACAAGATGGGTTGCAAACTGGCTAAGCGACAGAACCCACAGGGTCAGAGTTGCTGGAGCCATGTCAGACTCAAAGCCTGTCACAAGTGGTGTCCCACAGGGCTCAGTCCTGGGTCCACCCTTGTTCGGCATCTACTTTTCTGAAGTACAAGCAAACACAGGAGGGTTATGGCTGACAAAGTTTGCAGATGACTGCAAACTGGGCCATAGTCGAAAACACATCTGACACAGATATCCTCCAGAAGGGCCTCACAGAAACGGATAACTGGTGCCAGAGCCATGGCCTGAAGTTAAACGCCAAAAAATGCATAGTCATACCCTTCGGGAAAAACAAGGTTACCCCTAGCTACCATATAGGTGACAATCCACTGAGCACAGAAAAGTCATCAGGGATCTGGGGACCCAAGTTGACAGTAGTCTTTTGTTTGACACTCATGTTGCTAAAGTAGTTAGGAAAACCTTCTATATTGCCCACCTGATCATGAAGGGATTCACATCTAGATCAAGGGAGGTCATCATCCCCTGTACTCATCACTCATTAGACCTATGATTGAGTACAATGCCCGTTCGGATGTATCTGACCAGACACCTGATGCAGCTTGAAAGGCCCCAAAAGTTCCTCACCAAAAGGATAAAGGGTCTCAAAATATGTCTTATGCTGCCCGACTGAAAGAACTCCAGCTTTATTCAGTCTCATACCGCTTGCTCAGAGGTGACCTGTGCCTGACATATAAGGCCATGTCAAACCCAGATTTGATGAATATGCTTCACCTCAAAAATCTAGATCCCTCAGAACCACAAGGGCGGGAGACTTAAACCTTGACACGGTTATAAATAGAACGTGCTGGAGGGACAGATTCATCACCCAGAGACTCCCTATGCTGTGGAACAAAATCCCGGTACATGTGAGGCAGAGCACCTCGCTGGCCTTGTTCAAGAGGAATCTTGACCAATGGATGGGAGATCGCAGATATACCCCAGGGATTACTTCAGTGTCACTGCTTGACAGAGGCACAGAAAAATGATAGGCATAGTTTTTATTCAAACTAAAGGGGTGGCGAAAGCCACATAACTATGGGCTAGGCTTATAAATGCCCTTGGGCAGATAGCCTAGTATGAACCTATGAACCTATGAACCTATAGAAAGTCCTCAGAAAGAAACAGCTTTAAATGAATAGTGTTTTTTGGGGTACACCTCCCATTACTCATTGTTATAAAGGGACACAATGTATTTCACAAAATATGATCAGGGTCTGTACTAAACAGAAATGTGACACAATTGTGATTGGCATTCTAAAGTGTGCCCACAAAACTGTGAATGGTCTGAATGTTATATTACACTGAGTCTGTGGTCCCTCAGAGGTATATCAGAGAATGCCCCTTTTTGAGTTACACTAATCTCAGGATTACTATATGTAAAAAGTAGGGTGTAGATCTGTCCCCTCAAAATGCTTTTAAAGCATTAGAGTTACTAGCATCTTTTTTAAGATTTGGTCACTGTTCATCTCATGATTGTCATATACCTGAGATTATACAATGGTGATAGTTTGTGTTGCCTTACTTATGAGAAAACATTGAATAGATTTTGCTTTCTGGGCGGTGTATTTTTTTTTGATGTTATTATCTCCTAATTTCAGACTACTTTTCAAACTCAGCCTTCCATACAAACTCATCTGCCTTGTCCCTCATCTCATTTACAAAATAAACTTTAATTTTATATTCCTATTTTAAATGGCTGGTGTTGTCCCTGTAAGGAGGAAAGTGCAGTTGTGTAAGTGTACAGTAACAGTACATGTTCACATTAAGGCTGTTGCAGAAGCATAAAGTTATATAGGTCATAACGTGCTACGCATATCAGATTACACACCAGCATTAAAAGCTTCTGGGCACCCTCCTCTTGTACTATGTGGCAGAAGAGCATGCTGGTACAAAAAGGATGCACGAGTGCAAATAAATCACAGCTTTTTAGCCCTAAGGAGCGAGGCTGAGGCATAGAGTTGTAGGACAAAGCAAATATCCAGTAGATGTGTCATGCCAGAAAAAAGAAACAAAGGGGACAACGCCACCCCAACCAGGGGTATAGAGAAAAGTTAAAGAAAAAAATTATTAAAAAAAGGAAAATATGTGGGATGTAGGCATGGTGTTAGCACTGCAAATGTGACCTATTCAAACATCTCCATTGTGTATTTACTTGCACAAGAGTATTAAATCCATTATTAGATTACTGTTGCAGTAGACTAAAGCTATATGCTATGATTACCAAAGATTAGGAAGTAAAGGAGGAGGCAGCAGAATGAGGTTCTATAAAATTCTGTTCTGGTTCTTTTAAAGCAGTTTTGTTATGCTTAGTAAAAGTGTGCATTGATGACAATGGCACTGCATCTAAAATAGTTCTAGGGTCCACCTCTCTCTAAATAGTCCCAGAAATAGCCACAGCTCTAAGAATGACAGCCTAGACTTTCTGAGGGAGGGGGCTCTTCCCACGTTGAGAATAACAGAATTGTATAGCCTGATTCAGCAAACGGAAACTCAGTCTCCTTTCTTATTATCTTCAAAGAAAATAATCAGTCACACATTCTGAAATCTTTTCATTTGTCTAAGCAGTACTTGAGTTGCTTGTGACACCCAAAGTTTGTAGACTTCTCTCCCCAGTGTTCTTACACTCAGAGAAGAATGCAGGGAGGTGAATAAACTGATTCAAGGAAAAATCTGAAACAACTTTAATCCGGAAGGTAACAATTGGTTCTATAACTCACCCTGTCTTTAAGGAAAATCAAAAATGTCTAAGAAGATATGAGGACTTGAAACTTAAATAATTGCCTAGACAAATTCAGATCAATAAACACAACTGTCTTCCAAGTAAAAGTGTGGCTAGTTATTTTTGCAGCCTGTGTGATCTCCCAGTCTGGTGCTCCTTTCAACTTTAGGTGGAAGAGTCTTCTGCCTTTAAGGTGTAGCAAACTGCTTGCTACATTTGTAACAAGCAGCTGCTACAGTTTAAGCTACTCGCAGAGTACTGGCTGATTTGGATGCTATAAGTCCGATACACGAAACATTGGATTTTCATCTGTTAAAACTAGCAAGACATTCTAGTTGAGATTCAGACACCTAAGTCTTTACTTATACTCATCTATTCTGGTTTTAGTAATTCAAACATTAGAAAAAGAACACTATTGTTTTGCTGGATGTTAATCTGACATATTAAACCATTTTAAAAAGTTTCTTCCTAAGGCCATTAGCATTTTAGAACCAAATCCCCTTTTGCCATATCTTGTTGTGCCTCATGATCAGGTTCTAAATACACCTCCAAATACACATTTGCAATTATGCCTCTGCTGCAACATATCTGCACTTCTCAAACACATGCACACATTTTATATATATATATATATATATATATATAGATAGATATATATCAAGATATCAGAGAGAGATAGAGAGATATAGATATACATGTATGAACTAACTGTATAAAGTCTTGGATTTATTAAAATGAGCTCTGACATTAGGAATTGGTCCAAGCATTGTAAAACTAATGATGATGATGATGATGATGTTGATGTTGATGATGATGATGGTGGAACATGGCTCCTCTGTTAACAGCTGTTTACATTTGGCTACAGAGTTTGGCACTTTGCTATTCCTTTACAGCCAACTGGCATTGCATAGGAAGGAGTTTCAGTAAACTCTGTGTTTGTAGTGGTGCTTGTAGTGTAAGACCAATGTCAGGGGAACTGGGAACAAGAAAATCTGACTGGCTGCCTCTCTTGGGGTGATATGCCAAGTGCCAAACTAGTGGACACCAGTGGAAAATGCAACAGATATATTTGACAGAACGCTTGAATCAATAACTTCTGAAGTGGACAAGAGACAAGTTTGTGTAAACACACTTACTACAATGGCACATTTGTACACCACCATAAGTAATGAAATAACATTGATTAAAAGCTGCATGGTCTCCAGGCATGTGATATGACAACTCCATATCTGTTCCCCATGATTGACCAGGTAAATTAGCTTGGTGGGTGTGTCTGCATGAGTTGACACTTAAGGGTCAGCAGAATAATGCAGTTTGAGAAAAATTAGAGGAAAAACATTGTTCACTCCTCCTCTCAGTGGTTTACATTGTACCCAACAGTAAATCCCTCAGTTATTGTTGGATATGTCAGTCTGACAATATTAAAATATATTGCTGAAAAGACTTACCATAGTGTTTCATAACTTGCAAGATGTGCCAAAGATGTTTGAGAAAGGGAACTATTTCATATGGTTAAACTGCAAACAATAGAAAGGCTATTTGTCAGTGGTAGAACAGGTCACACACACACCTTTACTGCAGAAAGTTGTGGGTTCTATTCCCACACTAAGTAGAATGATTATGAAGACATCAGTGCAGTATAAGGGGGAGTTCACCTTTAGATGAGATGTTAAACTGAGGTCGCATCTGCTTGACTTGGTGGTAGCTCAAGGGTATGGAAAAGATCCCACACCACATATTATAAAGTAGTGGATGTTCTCTGATGCTATAGCCAGATATATCCTAGTAGTGTAAATAGTTCCTTGATTTTCTCCAGAAAAGAGGATGCTAGCCTAGTAGGACTAAACAAATCAATGATGGTTTAAAAAATATATATGCGTTCTTTCTTTCAAGCAGCTAAGGATATCTTATTGCTACAGTCTGTTACATAACAACCATAGAAATTTCCAATAGTGCAATGCTAATTGTTCCTCAATAAAGGAATTGTCTTTTCTGATATGTCCTTATGTTTGGCCATATTGCTTGACCCAGAATTGAAATTATGATAAAATAGATGAAAAACACAAGTCATACTGGGCATCTGATGCTCTGGGACATCAGAGACCTGAGGAAGCCTTAATCTGACAACTTATTAATTCTGAACCCTGTGTTTTTTATACTGGTTTTGTAGTTAATATTTGCAAACAGTTGGGAGGGAATGTATGTCTCATAAATAACATAAAAATCAGAAACAGTTTAATTCTAAACACAAAGCAGAATCAATAGAAATGACAATGGTATGGTGCAAGAACTGTTGAAAAGTATGGCATCCTACAGTCAGTTAAAGAAATTCAACATATGCAGCTGGTAATCAAGACTCCAAAGGGAAAGTAGGGAATGCTGGAGATAAAAATTACAGATGGCTTGTATCTTATGGTAATCATTTCAGTTAACCTTAATGTAGGAGAGAGACAGGAAGAAACATTTTAGAAGGTGAGCTACACATGAAGGACAGATCCTTGTAGTTCTGGAAGAATCAGCATTCCACTCCTTTGAAAAGACCATTGGTGAGATCAGAATCTAGTATGTGACTCGATGGGGAGAATAATATGAGACATGTTTTGTGTGTGTGTGTATGTATGTATATGTGTGTGTGTGTGTGTGTGTGTGTGTGTGTGTGTGTGTGTGTGAGGGTATTATAGAAATTATGTGCCTGCAAAAAGGGAGAGAAATGCATACATATAGAATTATTCTTAAAAGGAAATGGGCAACAAGGAGCCCTGTCTGAAACATGAAGGTAAGCCTGGGGTACTGGACAATGTGTAAAGGTAGTTTCATAGCAGAAAACTGGTGCAAAACAAAGGGAAGAGTGAGTTACTTCATAATAGAATAATTTGAGGGTGAATGGGATGTACTTACAGCAGTTTGTGGGAGGGCAGTTGGGCATCCTTTGTTACTTAGGAGTGAGTCTAGTAGTCCATATGGTATGCTGGGAAATTAGCAGGAAAGGTGGACCACATCTTTGCTCTAGTGTTTGTATGTTTTTCATTTAACTGCTGGGTAGCTGCTGGCTTTGTAGAAAGTTTACAAACATTGTGGTGGTCCCACAACACTGTTCATGTTTTAGTAGTCAGTGAAAGCAAGTGAACCTGAGATGAAATGTTTCTCTCAAAAAAAAAAAAAAACAGCCAGACTACTGTTTTGTATCCATAACTGCAGTGTTCTTTTACAGATACACAGTATCCATTTACATTTCTGGAAGAGCATATGCCTTTGCAATGTTATTGAGGAAACATTAAAAGCAGTGTGTCAAAGTACTAGTTCTTTGTATTTAAATAACAATTCATAGAGGCTACCAGTGTGTGTGATATTATTGACTACTCTGTTTTGTAAATTTGTGTCATTTTTCTGGCTCAAAATAGTAATATCCAAAACTGCGATCACGGGGAAGGAGAGAATGTTCTGTAAAATGTCTACAGAGAAAACTTCCAAATAAAGTCTATTTAGCTTGTTATTTGAAATCAGGGCATTCTCTTCTGTCATTATTGTACCAGCATGTCAGTCAGCTCAAGAAAGTCCTTTGTAAATCACATTGAAAACAGTCTCTAAGATTTATAGTGCAAGTGTTCAGTAGCAACAACTGCCTTTGCTGACATCACTGTTGTAATGTGAGTGTGAGTGTGTTTGTGTGTATTTGTGTGCCCGTGTGTGTGCTTATACATCTAACTGTATGCATGTGTTTGTGTGTCTGGGTCTAGGTATTCATTTGTGTGTGTGTGTGTGTGTGTGTGTGTGTGTGTGTGTGTGTGTGTGTGTGTGTGTGTGTGTGTATGTGTCCATGTATATGGCTGTCTGTGTGTGGCTGTGTGTGTCCAACTGAACATATCAAGAGAAACAAAGCAATTTCCCAGTTTTATCCTATTAGTAGCAAGTGTACTTTTTCTGTTATTTGTGAAAATAATATCAGGGACTAAAATTGAAAAAACAATCAAGGAGAATTATATTAAGGAAAGAACAACATCTGTGTGAAAATTCCTTTCCCCAAAGCAGCATGGAAATGACACTCTGTGTTTTACTTTTCTAATTTCTGTTTTTGAAAAATTAAATATAAACAACAAGCGAATGTATTATTCTGCATGAGAAAGACGTTCTCTTATTAGATGTTTACTGTCTCTCTGTCTCATTAATAAATCCTGATGAATAACAGACGGGAGAAAAATTATAAATATTAGAAAGGATGTATATTTCACAGCCTATGTGGTTGTGCACTAAGCTCAGAGTGAATTGTATTTTTTTTTCAGTGCAATGACAGAGAAATTAAAGCCTTCACACCAGTCAATACAAAGTAATGCTTGAAACTCAGAGATATCCTAATAAGAGTAATTAGGCTTCTAATAAACAGTACAGCTTGTCTTCAAAGTTGCTTTTCTTAAACAGTGGTCAGCCCAGAGTGCCAGCTATGGGATTTCTTTGTTTAACATTTATATTGATTAAGATGTTTAATCCATTTTGTTGCTGTGATATTGATTAGGTTCATAGCTGCTAAAATGCCTTCAAACCTAGAAAATGTTATGGCCTTTATTTTACATAACAAATATTCAAACCTAGAAAATGTTATGGCCTTTATTTTACATAACAACTAATTAAAGAGTGTATGTGTAGCCTAAAACTCTTTACAATGTAACATTGTTTTATAGCAGGGTATGTATAATATTTAAAAGCTGCGACCTAAGTATATTTATATCCTGATTCTGGCAGCATTTTTAAACCATCAATGTAAGAGAAGCCTATTGTTATCCTTAAAAAATCAAGCTTTAGTCATGGGAAACAATGTTCCACTTCTATATGTAAACCACTTCTTGTTTTAGAAGAACTCTAATCCTTCATTTTATCTTGAGGTCTCTAGTTTATGATATATTGTATTTATTTAATTAAATGAATATGTGTTCTATGTATATTTATATATAAGAATTGTTCTATTATTCATATAATTTATACGTGTTTTATATATATATATATATATATTTTTTTTTTTCATATTTTATTATTTGATACAAGTATGCATTACAGTCAAAGCATGCAGACGATGAATTTAGTCTGAAAGTGATTTTAACAGTTACATTTGAAAAAGCATTGATCCTTTAAGATGTATATTTCTAAAACTGACTCTCATTCAATTATCTAATTATGTACGTCAGTTTAATTAGGTACCGATTATACCACTATATAAGGGATGGTATACCATTATGTTTGTAACGATCTGAAGAAGCTAATCTAATAGTGAAAGCGCTCATCTGTTTTTATTTTATTCTGTCCGTTTCTATGAAAATAAATATAAATTGGTTTGAACTATATACATTGGAGTCCTATCGCTTGTTTGGTGAACTTGGATTAATTTGAATGCAGAATTGATGCTAAGCGTAGCACCCACTTCGCACACAAGGAACCGCTTTGTTCTTTACAATGTAACATTGTTTTATAGCAGGGTATGTATAATATTTAAAAGCTGCGACCTAAGTATATTTATATCCTGATTCTGGCAGCATTTTTAAACCATCAATGTAAGAGAAGCCTATTGTTATCCTTAAAAAATCAAGCTTTAGTCATGGGAAACAATGTTCCACTTCTATATGTAAACCACTTCTTGTTTTAGAAGAACTCTGTGTGTGTCTTTCGGCTTTTCCCGGTTAGGGGTCGCCACAGCGGAACTCCGGTCCGCTAATGATTGGCAGTAGAGTTTTACATGCTGGCTTGCCGGGCCTAACGCACAACCTTCAACGAAGGAACGCCCATTCACGCATGTCGTCACACAGTAGACGCTTTAAGTGAGAATCGAACGGGCAACGTCTAAGTGTGAGGCGACAACGCTACCGCAGCACCACCACCGCAGTTTTTTAGAAGAACTCTAATCCTTCATTTTATCTTGAGGTCTCTAGTTTTAACCTTTACTTATTTCTAGTACTGCAAAAGTGGCAGATGTAGTTCAGAAACATGGGCCCATTTAATTATTTAGCTTATTTAAAACAATATAACTTAAAATGTGTGTAACTGGTTGTGAATATGTTAGGATCATTTTTTCTTTCTGCAGGATCAACTTTATAAAGTTTAATTAACTTATAACATCTACAACGATACTGAAGCCACACAAAATATTATATTACTCATATATCTGTGCAAGGATAGACTACTGAAGCCACAGAAAGTATTTTATTACTCGTATATCTGTATTGCTTGATGCCCAGATAATAGTAATGTCAGAAACAGAAGCGGTACAGATGTCTTTAAAAAATTCGATATATACCCTGGAGATTAAGGAACAAATACCTGTCAGGTTTTGCTTCCTGGATATATTACTTATAATCAATTTCCCATTCCCAGGGCTGTAAGTAAATATAAATACAACAATAGCTTTTCTTCTCCAACCAATTACAAAAAGGTAAATAATATATATCTCCAGCAAAAATGAAATATTTATTAATCTTCCTCAATTCAGTGAATTAATGATTGACTAATTTATTGCCTGATTTTTCATCAGTGTAAACAGACTCCAGTTTTCTACTTCCCTTTGACAACATTATCCTCTCACAATGATGTGAACTACATAGTCCATCAGTGCTCAACACATGAAAAAAAAGAAACTGGATTATATTTTATTTGTGTTGCATAAAAGGATTGTGAATCTTTTCCTGAACCTTTTGTCAAACTTTCCAAAAGCAGTCTGCTCACTACACAGGTCATATAACTCACACGTATCTGATGTCACTTCACTGCTATTTTCATTTGCTGTGAATTATGTCATTGCAGAGGTATAAGCGGAAATTAGTCTTATGGTGTATTTAAATGAAATATAGATTTCCACTGGATCTACTAAGATTCTAACACATACCTACAGATTCTTCACCATCTCTGGCCCACAATTTTAACATGCAGTTTGCATGAATCCACTTAGTCTATCAATATCCTTTAATTCTCTGCAAACATTCGAATGATCTAGAATGACCACAATGCTCAGTATCATGTCTCACTTTTAAAACCATGACCGAGAAAGGAATTTTGTTACTTACCCTGGAGAGCAGTTGGAGGGTTTCCAACAAGCCACTGCATCCACCTTTCTTGCATTTATAAATTTCAGTTTGGGCCAGCCACCTCTAAGCATCAACCAGCTGACTACAGAAACATATTGGACTCAGTGAAAAGGAATCAGCATGTTTTTGGTCCTATGCTAACTTTTTAACATTTTTTTATAAGGATTCAGCATCATCTAATTTAGTATATTTTATTTTATTTTTTTATTTATTTAACATTTGTTAACCGGGAAAGTCCGACTTGGAACAAAGCCAATTTTCAGCGGAGGCCCGGGGAGAAAGGCTCCAGATGCTTTGCTACTTTTCAATTAGCTTTGTTTCATACCCTTAGGTATTCCCTGGTATAAGACTTGTATGGTTTAAGAATCTGGTTGCTTTAGAATCTTGAAGTTTTCTTTTGAAAAGATTTTAATCGGGGACCATACAACCTATGATCCCCACACAGGTAATGCTATTAATTACACTTTATTATGACTGGTTTTATAGCGACTTACTGGTAGATGATCAGAGGACTGGCTGCCAATTACTATCATCACAGAGCAGAACATGGGCGTATGCCTGTGCAAAGTTATTTGGCTGTTAGTCAAACAGTGGTTTTCATTATTAAAACACTCCTGGTTTCTGCTCATACTGGGCTGGTTATTTTTGAGCATTTAGCTTTTCCATTTATTTGGTCAGTTCCAGATGAAAAAATGACCATTAACCACCAACAGGTAAGTCACTGTTATTCCCCTAATATTCTGCATGTAATGAATGAATCCAGTGGCGGCTGGTGACTTCAAATTAAAGGGGGGCTGCAGGAGATGGCAGAACGGGTGGGGCCAATGAGAAGGGGTGTGGCCAACTACAAAAGGGTAGAGCTATGCTCAAAACCACAACAACTGGAACTTTAAATGCACTGCCCTGTGTGCCAAACCATCATTATGAGAGTCCAATCAAGACAAAATAAAGTGTAGAAGAAAAAATATTTCAGTGCATCGGCTACATGACAACTTACTTATTATCTAGATGGAAACACAAAGGTTGTGAGGCATGAAGAAATAAATTACTTTTTAAATACATTACTGGAATGCCAGTCAAAATCAAGTATAAAAAAAACAAGCAGCACTCAACTCAAACCACTTCCCCTTGCACTGCAGTTCTAATTATAATTTATATTCAGCTTTATAAAATTACCAAGTAACATGCTGAAAGTAGTAATCTCTGTGATACCCCAGTTGTAAAAATGTTTCTTATCCAAAAAAGACCTGCTGCCTGACAACAACTATCTACTTGTTTCATGGGGAAGACATGATCAAAGTAAAAAGATGAACAGCCAACAATAAACAAGCTCAAGATAAATCGCTTAAAGGATTACTGCACAAGTTATGGACCACACATGATAGATTGGCATTCTGTTTAGTTCATGGGTAAAGCCTGCAAAGATGACTACAAGTCTCCAACAATTGTAATGAGCTTCTGAAAATATGTAATCCTGTCCTTTATTACAAATACTGTCATATGCATTTCAATACCTAAGGCTTATACATTACCTAGTTATTTAAATATTCTCTGCATGGCAACAACAAAAAGGCTTTAAATGTTGGTAATTCTTTAACAGTATGCTTATTAAAGCTTACTTCCATCTTACAATCTCTGACAAGCTTACAAGGTCATTAAAGCATTGCTACTTAAACACAGAGCAACAGGGCACTGCGACAGCATGCATTTTCTGAATAATAATAAGCATAAATCAACAGTATAAAAATATGACAGAAAACCAGAACATTCTGCAAAATCAAGGACAGATGAAAAGCCACGGTCGTACGTGTGGTCTACCTTGGATGGGGGAATACTCTGCACACTTACACTGCATAACTGCTCCGTGTCTTGCTTAGACACATCCAGAGCCACTACAATGGGGAGAGGGGTGCAACAAGTAGGTCACAGTTTGAAATTTTTCTGGCTGACTGTGATGGCTCTGACACTTATACCTCTCAACCTCAGAGCACGAAATCTGGACAAAGCCATACATAGAAGTGGGACACAGGCCCAAAAATAAACACAATTTTTAAATATTGCTCTTATAAACTTAGAAAGATAATAGAATAGTAGTAGGTCTTGCATTGGTATGAATTTTCTGAAGGGTATGAAATCTGAAACTCAAATGTCTGCCATTATTTTCTAACATTAATCTTTAATGATGTGCCACTAATTTGCCAGAAAACGACAACTTTATGAAAAATAGACTAAAACTGTGATGCAAAAATATAAAATTGCTACACAATACAAATGGGAGACCTGTCAAAGAAGGGACACCTTTTTAATATTAGTACTGTTAACCTGAGCAGCTGACAAAATAAGAGCATCTACATGCATTTCTGAAATAAAAATAATCTATAACTAATCATTACAGTTATTTATAATTGTAAACACTCCATGTTTTCTTCCAAAATTGCTATTTTGCAGAGGAATTATTTGGGGGGAAACAACATTTTGAGCCAAAATTGGGGACAGTTGAGGGGTTTGGCTATTCCTAATTCTATAAAGCGATTTATTTAAATGTACCTCTCAACCTTTTAATGCAGGAAGTTTGGACAAAGCCAAATATATTGGGGGGAACATACAAACAGTACTAAGAATTGCTCTTGTATAAACTTAAGACAGTTGATAGAATAGGTCTTGCTTTAGCAAGCATTTTTCTGAAGGTTATGACGTCTGAAACTCAATGTCTGTCATTATTTAGTGACTTCATTCCTAAATGACTTTTGAGAAAAACACACATTTTATGAGGAACAAATCAAAAATAAGAAACTCCCATCCTGTCTTGTTAAAACAGTGGCAGGACCTTAACATAGAGCTTGGCTTTAGTTGCATCAAGCTACTCTTACAATATTTTTCACCACTTGAAAAAGAATTGCGTGCAAAAGTAGATAATGCTTATAAAGACATAACAGAGCATTATCAATCTGATTTTTGCCTGGAAAAGTTGCGTAACGTTTGTTTACAGGTGAACGCATTTAGCGATAGACTGAAGTTGACAAAACAACGAAAATTGGTGAGGGACAACAATGATTTTTCATTGGGCCAAGTATTTGTTTGGCCCAGAACCCACTATTCACAAAGTTCGGGACATAATCCTCAAAATGAGCAGATCATACCTCATGGAAATAGTAAGGCAGATAAACATGCCTCACCTGTTTCATCAACCCCTACTACTTCCTCACAGGCTAACACTTTAGGACCAGCTACGGAAATGTTGTCAGGTGTTCTTAATGGTAATGAACGATTAGCTACTGACACGCCTCCATCTAATCAGGAAGCTTTTTTCAACAGACCTGGTTCTAATAATGGAGCTATTCCCAAATCCACTTATCCTGGGAATGCTCCTTTTTTACCATATCAGAAGAAATATATGCAGCAAAACAGAGGGAGGTCTGTAAGCAGGGGTCGACGAAAAAGAAAATTCTCAGGCGAGAGACCTATGCAGCAAACGAAATTCAGGAACTGACTGACTTGGTTTTTAATTTTTCTAACTATGTACTGGACAGTTATGCTGTTAGTTTATTGAACAAAGGTCTTAATTATATTCCTGCTCACAGAGCAATACTTGGTGAAACCATCATAGATCTTAGATTGTTTTGTTGTCAGTTGTCTATAAAGGTATTTTTTTCTATAAACAAATGTGATACATTAGTCAATGATTCACGATCTTTACAGTTTAAACGCAGCAGCTCTTTTGTACCTAACATGCCTTCACAGGTAGAATGCTTCCTAAAACTGTGTGAAGCTGATTTTTATAAGTTATTTTCTAATACCAATAGAAAGGGACAGTATTATAATTTAACTGAACAGCAGTATAGGTCGCTACAGCTATTAGTGAAAAATCATGATGTCACTGTGAAACCCGCTGACAAAGGGGGCGGAATAGTGCTAATGAATACTTTAGATTATTTGAATAACATGGCATTGATGTTATCGGATGATTCCATCTATAAGTTGATTGATAGATCTGATACTACTATCATAATAAAGAATGTACAAGACACATTATTTGATTTACTAATGTGCAGACAGATAAGTGTAGAGGTTTTTGAATATTTCTCTATTAGGCACCCTTCTCTTCCCATTATTAAAGGTTTGCCTAAGATACATAAAGGAATTACACCTATTCCTATGAGACCAATTGTATCTGGGGAAAATTGGGTTACCTCGAATGTTTCTACCTTCATTGAAAAAATACTGAGGCCAGTCGTTGACACTTTTCCATCTATCCTAAAAGGCACTCACCACCTATTGGAAAGCTTACACCATTTAAGCCTAGATGTTACTAAGCATGACTATTTTTTAATAACATTAGATGTCAAAAACCTTTTTACCTCCATACCTAATGATGTTGGCATACAGTCTGTAAGGGAGCTACTAGTAAATGAGACTTCTTTTAGCAATGACAGAGTGATTTTAGTCTGCCAGTTGCTTGAGCTAGTACTGTGTAGCAACGTTTTCCTGTTTGGAGATGAATGCTTCCTACAAAAATGGGGGGTTGCTATGGGAACCCCTCGCAAATCATTATGCCAACTTAGTGGTTTTCTATTGGGAGAAAACTTTTTTGTTCCCACATGAGATGTTTAAACATGTTAGATCTTATCATCGTTTTGTGGATGGTATTCTCATTGTATGGGAGGGATCAAAAGTGATGTTTAATGAATTTTTGTCATACCTAGAGACCACTACCACTTTCCTGAGATTTACCATGGAAATGTCTTCTATTGAAGTGCATTTTCTAGATGTGACACTTAGAATCACTGAGTCAGGATCCATTGCTTCATCGCTATATAGGAAACCAGTATGGAAGTACACCATACTTAGGTTTGACAGCATGCATCCTAGGCACATTTTTTATGGTATTGTAAAAAGCCAGTTTATTAGAATACTCAGGCTTTGTAAAGATCGTGAGCTTTTAATAAAAGAGGCTGATAACATGGAGTGCCTTTTTAAAAATAGGGGTTATGAATCAAATATGGTGAGATGTATCAGAGAAGAAGTATTGGGGCATTTGTCTTTGCAAACTGATGTGACCAACAGAATGACCAATAGACATAAAGGTCCCAATAACTTTAGTATTGGAACTGGATCATATGCCAATGGAAAATATGTCAAATACATTACCAAATATACTAGTGACATCAATGATATAAAATCTGTAATATATAAGAATTGGAACGTATTGACAGTAGATCCACAGATTAAATCATTAATTGGGCAGAAACCTGTCTTTTTGTTTAACTGCAAGAATCTTAAACAAATTTTATGTATAGACCACCATGTTGCAAGCACTTTGGACATCAATATAGCTATGCCTTTTGGCACCTTTGCTTGCAATCAATGTAACAGATGCCAGTACATTACTAAAGATCAGATTTATAAACATCCTACTAACACATTGCACTTTACCCCCACGTTTCATGCTACTTGCAACACACACAATCTAATATATTTGGCTGATTGTTTATCCTGTGAAGCCTTCTATGTGGGTTTGACCAAGAGAAGGCTACAGGACAGGATATACCACCATATCTATGATATGCGTAGGGGATTAGAGACCAATGCATTAGCGAAACATCTGCTGGAACATCCTTCACACAGTTTTCGCTTTAGAGTCCTACAGATATTAAAAGAAAATATAAGAGGAGGCGATTTGGACAATGAATTAGCAATAGCAGAATTAAAATGGATTTTTAAGTTTAGTGCACATATACATCCAGGATTGAACTATTTTATATCTATAAAACCATTACTTATGAAATAGTTGTTTTATAGACTTTTTATATTAACATGTGTTTTTATGTTTATTAGGAATATTCATATATATTTCTATGCATTATTTAGCCTTAGTTAGAACACTTCAAGATTTTTTAGCTACATGTACATAAAATTCTCCTAGTTAATTTAGCATCCATTTATTTGTTTGTTTATTTTTAATGATGTTATATGTAATTTTTGGATATACTGGTTTTAATTATAGTTATTGCATTTCATAATACACGTATATGAACTTGATTTATTAATATTCGTTTTATGAATTTTATGATAAGTTCATTTATATATAACTTTATTAGTCAGTATATATCTATGTCATCAATTTATACATATGATACAGGTAGTTAATTAAGCTATAGTATGCTAGAAGAATTGATGTTTGATACTGTAGTGTGTTTAACAATTCTTACATGATGCCTTTAAAAAATAGATTTGGCTAAATTGTTTATTTAATTATTTAATTGCTTTTTTGAAAACATTTTTCCTGCCTATTTGTGCATTTAAGGGAATTATGTATCACATATTGTTGTCTGAAGAAGCGTGGGATATCCCATGCGAAAGCGCTTACCTTCTCCTTTTTTTGGTGAAATAAAAGTCGTTTGATTTTATCCTGGAATTTGCAATTGTTTCTTCACTGATCATCGTGGTTGGAATTCCTGTTTGGTTCTTCTATTCCTAATTCTATAAAGTGATTTATTTAAATGTACCTCTCAACCTTTTAATGCAGGAAGTTTGGGCAAAGCCAAATATATTGGGGGGAACATACAAACAGTACTAAGAATTGCTCTTGTATAAACTTAAGACAGTTGATAGAATAGGTCTTGCTTTAGCAAGCATTTTTCTGAAGGTTATGACGTCTGAAACTCAATGTCTGTCATTATTTAGTGACTTCATTCCTAAATGACTTTTGAGAAAAACACACATTTTATGAGGAACAAATCAAAAATAAGAAGCAAAAATCTATTCATTCTGCAAAAATCTGGACAGTTGAGAGGTATAGTTCAGCTGGGGCTGTCTGAGTTTGCTGCCCTTCCCCCCTCACAAAATCATGGTCGAATGGAGCCTCCCCCCTGCAGCCATTCCAATGTCCCATTCCTTATTTATTTCGCCCTATTTACCATAAACACTGTAATGTGCATACTGCTTTACTTCTGCAATGATTTGGATTTAATTTGAAAGTTTTGTTTGCATTTTACAGCACAAACACTAATAGATATCTGTTAAACAAAGCAATGCAGTCTCACAATGAATATAGACTTAGCATTAAAGCTTCTCTGCCCTTGAACTCACATTCATTGAAACAGCATTGAAACCCACCTTCAAAGAAAATACATTTTGCCAGTGGCAGATAAAGATTAACTTTGGACTGTTTTAAAATCATAGCCCCCTTGAACACGAAACATACACATGCTCTTTGATACACCTTCCTGATTGTATTAAATTATATTCCTTGTACAATGCAGTACAGTTTATTAGAAGGCATTTTCAATTTATTGTTTTGAACATTTTTCCAATAAACAATGAAACAAAATGCATGCACCAAGAATGACAAAACTGCCCAGTTCAAAAAATTTCCATCATAAAGGTCTACTCAAACTTCTACAGTCCACCTATATCAGTAAATATGCACAACCTCTGAAGAAGTAAAAGTCATCTAAATAATTCCACATTAAAGAAATCTATAACTAATGAAGAGTTTGCTGCTAGCAAACAACTTTATATATCATTGTTTCATCTATAAATAAAGTACCTGTTGCTCTTGAGGAAAACAATTGCCTATGTTGCATTAAAAATGATAAACTAGTAATATTGCAATAGGGAACGGATGGCAAACTGATAACAGGTTCATAGTTACTAGGTGTATTCACCAAAAAGGACTGCAGCATCCATCCCCTTCACAACACAGTACAGTATCAGCAATGCATTTACCTACTGTGGGAGTAGAACCCACAGCCTTCTGCATCAAAAGCAAGTGCACTACCTGTTGTGCTATTAAAAAGTGGAGCATGTTCGGCATAAACAGCACTAAATCTTTGTTCCCCTGCAGCTCTCAGCTCCTTGTAAAATCTATTCGACACTCAGCTGTATCTCTGAACTTTGGAGCACAAGAAATCTGGAAAAAGCCAAAATTTATTCGGGGGGAGTGAAAGCCCAAAAACCAGGGACATATTTTAAACATTGTTTCTATAATGTTGGAAAGCTGCTAGAATAAAATGCTGTGATGCTACCATACATTTCACTGCCAAATCTTGATCCCAGGACCATGTTCAAAACAGTCAGAGCAACATACCACTATGCCAAATCAGCTATTTGGTGAAAGAAAGGAAGACTGAAACTTAAATGGCTACCATTTAGTGAATTCATTTCTCACCATAGCTGTCAACCTCTTAGCACAAAACACTTGAACAAAGCCAATAATGGGGGAATACAGCTCCCAAACATATTCAGTGAATTTAGTTCTCACCATAGCTCTCAACCTCTTAGCAAAAATCACCTGGGCAAAGCCAGTAATGGGGGAATACAGTCCCCAAATGCATTCAGTGAATTCAGTTCTCACCATAGCTCTCAACCTTAGAACAAAAATCCTGGATGAAGCCAATAATGGGGGAATACAGTCCCAAAAATAGGGTCAAATTTCAAATATCCATCTTATAAACTTAGAAAATTGCTAGAATAAAAGGGTTTGTGTTACCATGTAATTTCTGAAGAATATGAAGTCTGAAAATCAAATGCATGTCATTTTTATTTATTCAACATTTGTTAACCAGCAACAAAAGCCAATTTTCATCAGAGGCCCAGGGAGAAACAGTCTAAACATGTCTTTGTAAGATGGGAGGGCACCAGTGCAAACCCACACAAACACAGGGAAGACATACACACTCCACACAGAAGGCACCCCTGCCAAGAATCAAAGCAGTGAACCTGCAGCTGTCAGGCAACAATGCTACCACTGCACTACTGCACCATCAACTATGTAGACCAAATTTAAAGAAATCACAAATTTTATGAGGAACAGAACGCAAGCAATATTAGGCAAAAATCTGCAAATTTTTAACAAATGGTGGTGGGTAGGGAATTCAGGCTGTTGTTACCTGCACATAAGGTTCAAGCCTGATTACCCACCACCATCTATCTTGAGTTGTCTCTAGCCACCAGTATATAGCAACTAGGGCATTACACACACACACACACACACACACACACACACACACACACACACACACACACACACACACACACACACACACACACACTTTTGTTGTTGCAGTTTCCCTAACTGAAAGGGTAAATGAGAGCATGAAGTTCCCGAGTCCATCTGCAGCAGTCTTGTTCTAGTCCCGTGTACCTAAACGTCTTCCTGGGGAAGGTTTCCCCATGAGAGTAGGATCAGTCTGGACGTCTTCCTTTCTGTGTGGTCGTCACCGCATAGACTTCTGGGCATCTGCAGGGGTAGAGATGCCTTTCCTCCTATCCAGACTGCTGACAAAGCAGTCTGAAGTTTTGAGTTCCAAATCAGCAATCATGCATGCACAGAGTTCCGGGGACTCATGAATGTTCCTTTTTTCCTCACGATTTGTTTTTTGTCTTTACTCCACAGCTGGGAGGGCTGCAGTCCTGCAGTCCTATAGCACGAGCCCCCCTGAATGAATCCCACAATACTTGGTATAACTTTCAAGCTACACATGGCCTTTGACCGCTGTGTCTGCTCTCTAGACCCAAATTCATCCATCTGTTCACTCAAGAGAAGACCTGTCCAATCCTCTTGACTGGAAAATCTGAGTCACTATTGCTGCACCTGATCTGTACCATTCAACACACAAGCATCTGAACGTAAAGCCTAGGTTAACCACCACTACACTTGCTTTAGCTTGTGGGATTCCCTACCAAAGTTCCTGAATTTTCACTTGTTTCATTCTTTTTTTCTGTTTTATTATCTGTTTCTGCTGCTAAATTAGTTTAGACAAAAAAAAAAAGATCTGAGAAAGCTTTCTAGCAATAAGCAAAAGTGTTCTTTCTGTCAATATTTAATCTCACAAAGACACCTCTCTTTACAGCAAATTTCTTCAAAAGGCGTGCAAAAGAGGGCACAATGCTCATGGCATTAATATTATTGTAACAATTTTTTATGTGAGAGACACACAATATAAATGTGTGCCAACCACATTCTGTAGTATTCAATCCCTTTTGTACTATAAAAGCAAGAACTTCATACTGACAGAATGTGATCATCTAACTTGCTGCTCTTGTCATATTTAGATCTTTGATTACTAGCCATTAGAAGTGAAAATAATGAAACTGATCATTTTTATGTATAATGACCATCTGACTGAAGTTTGTATTCTAGTGTGTGTTTTTTACAGCTTTGGAAAACAGGTGAGAACTAGGAACAATGGATTGGCCTAGGCTAGGACTAAACATGAAATTAGCTGGATTCTTTTCTGCCAACCACACACAGACATGGACACACCTCTTCACTTTTAGTCCAATTGAGCAGACTGCCTATCCCATGCTCCCTCCTACAGCATTTAGAAACCCTGTTATCAATTCTCGATCTAAAGACTCCTTGCAACGGATGAAAGCGTTTATCACAATTACGTTCAATAAAGATCTGAAAAAGGAAGTTTCTTTGCTGCAGAGTTTTCTTTGAACCTAGAACTTAGAAAGCTTACACTATTTATTTCATTCAAAATTAAACATCCGGTCACTGTCTTTCATCTGAACAGCCACTGTTTGTCATATTCTACTTCCACTTTTATGTTTGTCCTACAGGGCTACTATGGTATCCTACCAGGTTTGGTTTGCCAAGCCCAGGGTTTCCACATTTCAGGCAACTATCGGATATATATATATATATATATATATATATATATATATATATATATATATTAGAGCAAGAGATCTATATCTAAATCTAGATATAGATGCAGACAGATATAACTTATCTATTTATCTGTTTATCTATCTATGTGAATGAGAGAGGTGGAAACCCTAATATTATTGAAATAAAGCCCCAGGGCTCATAGATTCATAGGTGTTTACAAGGCTAATGACCACAAGGGCCTTTTTAAGCCTAGCCATGCATCCCAAATCTCTGACAAGTTCTTATACCCTTGATAAGTGTAAGCTGGGGCCTGTGAGATGAGCCATTTACAGGTTGCCTCTGTTCATTAGAGACATAAGTTCCAAACCAGGGATGAATTTCTGGTTTCTCATCCAATTGCCCAAGTTGCACTTGAATTGGGCCAGGTAGGACCTCTGCTTCACATGGATGGGGAGCCTGTTCCATAGACGGAGTAGTCTCTGGGACACATACCTATCTCTCCAGCAGGTTCTATATATATATATCACAGGCAAAGTTTAAGTCTTTAGAATGGGTAATGCTGGTGCTGCTTGTTTTGTGGATATGCAGGAGGGCCATTAGAGTGGGGCTTGACAATGCCCTGTATGCCAGGCATAGATCTCCCATCAAAAGCCTGTAGGAGACAGAATACAGGGATGGGGCCTTGAGGCAGTCTGCATAAGACATTTTACTTATGCCCTACCTTCTTTTAGTGAGGAACTTCTGTGGACCTGTGGATAGGTCTGTTGAATGCCGAATATAGTGGAACAATGACTTCCTCAGACTTAGATGCCATAACTTTGTTTATAAGTTGCACAATATAGAATGACTTCCTCATCACTGCAGACACATGATGGTCAAAGGCTAGATTACTATCTATGTGTGCCCCTATGTCCCTGACTACAGGGTGAACTCTAAGTGGTATGTTCTCAATATGATAGTTACCAGGGATGGATGACTTCCCAAGGAATACTATTATGCATTTCTTGGCATTTAGCTTTAGTCCATGGCTCTGATTCCGGTTGTTTGTCTGTGTCAGCCCATCATGGAGAACATTTATGTCAGTGTGAGATTCAATGACAACTCAGAATTTGCAATCATATGCATATTTAGTCAGCCAGAGACCACTGACATTGGTTTTGACTTCTGAGAAGTAAATTCCAAAAAAGGAGCAGTTCGAGGATTGATCCTTGAGGGACTCCAGTTGTGAATGGCCTCTTTGTAGAGATGGACTCCCTAATTCTAACTTCCTGGGTCCTATCTGTGAGCCAGTTGGCTATCCACTGGGTGACATACGGGTTTGTACCTAACCTCTTGAGTTTGTCAACAATGCCTGAGTGGGGTATTGTGTTGAATGCCCTAGTCAGGACAAGGTAGGCAGTGTGAAGAGTAGGCATGATCTGCCCTTGACAAAACCAAACTGGATTGGGTTCAATGTCTGGAGGTTTATTATATATCTATTGATCATCTCCATGCTAATTATTTCCATAATTTTACATAAAGGACTAGTGAGGCTAAAGCCTTTCCAGATTTTAGAACTTTTGGCTGAATTTCACAGCTGTACTATGCCATTTTATGGAGTAAGTATATGTCACTAATGCACTAATGTCATGATAACTGTATGAAATCTTCATTTACTGAGCATGTTAAAGATTTGTGCTATATATTATGATGCGAGTTTATGAAGTACAACAACTTTGAAGAAAAAAGCTGAAAATATATAGTTATAATGGTAAATTACACTGACTTGTATGCACCATACTTTTACAGGTTCCAGAGTTTTAACATACAATTCACAAAGTCCCTGCCTCTCTAGAAAGCATAAAAAATACAAGAGAAATCTTGTACACTGTATACCCTGAGGCTTCAGGTATCTGCTCTTTGGGATCATACCTTTTTCTCTCAGTCTTCACTATCATTGAGTGCTATGTGCACCATGTAGGTATCTGCTGCAGTTGTTAGGGATGCTGCCTCAGAGTTCTCAGTTTTTCGGTGCATTTCTCAGTTAGGTTGTCTTCTGTACAGAGTCTGTATGTCCTATCTTTTTGTCCATGATAGTTTTGCTGGCTGCTGTGATTTCTTACATATCAGAAAGATAAATGTATGTGAACTAGTAAGCTTCTAAATTACCAAGTGTCAGTGTGTGAGTGAGTATGTCTGTGTGCCTAACAAGAGGCTGATGCCTTTCTATCATTGCTTTTGCCTTGCACCTACTGGATGCTGGGATAGGATCTGGCTTCTGTGTGACACTGGAGTTGAGTATGTAACTAATTAGTGTTATATGAGAATGTCTGTCTTGTACTATTTTACAACACATCACTGTGACTATAACTTTCTTTATGGATCACATGCCTAAAGTTGCTGCACAAATTCATGGAAAAAACAAGGAAGAATTCATAAGTGTGAAAAGATCACTCAACACTTGTATTAATTGTTTTATGAATCTAATTTTCGATTGTATATTTATTGGTCCCTGTTTATGGAAAAATGTAAAGTTTACAGATGTCTCTCTTTTATTAAATGTGCCATTATACTTATAAGTGGATTAAACACATATGAACTGTACTTGTTTTAAGCCAAATATTGCGAAAAAAGAACAGCATACTTAATAGCATTGAGCTTGCTTTCATCAGCAATATCTGTCTCAATAAAACTTGCACATCAGACACCTCACCCCATCATTCTCCCACTTGTCTTCCAAAAAACACTTGAATATAGTCATTGTCAACCTGTGCAGCATTTGTCACAAAAAGACAGTATATTCTTGCCATCACTGAAACCTGACTTAACCATAACATTAAAGATACAGAAATATTCTCTCCAGGCTGCACCATTTCAGAGCTGATATGCTCCACAAGAAGAAGCAGGGGGTTGCCTTAATTTATTCAACTTCATGCAATCTTTCTCTCGCCCTGTTCGCACAACATTCCAAAATTCCAAAATGCTGAAATACTAGTGTCACTGCTAAAGCTTAACAATAAAAAACATCTGTATGTTGTAAAAAAACATCTGTACATTGTTATTGTCTATATCCTACCTGGAAGCAATATAACAACTTTAGCCTGGACAGATAATAATATACCTCATAAAAAAATCGTACTAGGAGATGGAAATATTAACTGGTAAAACCTTGCATCATACTTTTCCTCAACTAGTATGGACCTTTATGGTTATGCACAACTTATTAAAGCACACACACACACTAGATTTAATAACACCTACAGTAAAGGTGCAATTCTTGACTGCATACTGGTCTCTTACCTGAGTAAATGTATAGTCTCAGGAACTCATTTAGTAAACAACTTCCAGCCTATACCCATAGAAATACCACCCACCAACCTAACATTCACTAAATTAAAACAACCTGAAGCCTTTCTAAACTCAATAAAGACTCATCCTTCATTACACTGAAAGCCTTTACTTGGTCTGCCCTAAAAATTATTCCACTCAGTGAGGCGGTCAGTACTTTTAAAACATTATTCTTAAATACTCTAAAGAGCCACACTGCACTCTGCAAAACAAGAGTGAAAATTAATCACACACCATAGTCACTTACCCCATCAAAAACTACAATGTCTAACAGAGACAAAATTTGGAAAGAATGGCGTAAGCTCAAAACTATCTATAACCTGCAACTTCATAGAAAATTGTGCAGTCTATGTAAAATCAAGCTAACCTAGACAAAAAAAAGACAAACAAAAAAATATAATAGCTGTCTACAACTTCAATGCAAAAATGACCCCCCAAAAAAATTCTGGACATCACTACATAACCTGTTACCTCCAGGCTCAAACAAAGAATCCAATCCTTCTCCTAACAGCTGTCCACTAGAAATTGTAACCTTATGGAATACTTTCTTCATAGAAAGCATTATCTCCCTAACTAAAAACTCCTCACCCCAATGCCACCACAATAACAGCCAGCCCTTGTAATTCAGCGAACAGGTTACGCCAACACCAGCATTCTCCATACACCATACACAACTACCACTTCCTTTATATCTCCCTCACCCCACACCAAGCATCCCGACATGAACCTAATTCATTCTGTATATCCATAGCGAGCAACTTCCGCTTAGGACTTGTCTCCGCATCAACAATAAAAAAATTCTCCTTAAACTCAGACCTTGCTCCACTGCAGCTGACAACCTCCCACCTAAATAATTAAAGATATCTGCCAGTGCCATAACATAACCAGTCTCTGTCCTTATCAACAGATCAATAGCTGAATCCTATGTACCCTCACAATGGAAAGAATCTTATAATATGCCTCTTCATATAGGTGGCATCTCAGGTAGTGCTTCTAACTTTCAACCTACTGCAATATTATCACCCATCTCAAAAATTCTAGAAAGATATATTCATAAGCAACTCCTCCATTATCTTCTAGAAGAATGGCTTTTAACGTCCACCCAACATGGCTTCCAACCAACACACAGTACAACTACTCCCCTCTTATGATTCTCTGATACCATAAAAAATACAGAGACTCAGGCAAATTTAATTCCTCTTCAATCCTTGACCTGTCAAAGGCCTTTAATACAGTTTCCCAAACTCAACTCAAACATAAACTGTCATCATAGACTATTCCCTTCTTCATTACTGTGGTTCAATAGCTATTTAACTGACAGGCTCCACTATGGAAAATGGTGGAATACTCTCTCTCTCTTTCCACACCTAAAAGTCTCCACTGGTGTACTCCAAGGCTCTATTCTTGGTCCCCTCCTCTTAAATATCTATTTCAATTACCTCTACATCTCTGTATGTCCAGCCTCACTTATACAATTTATTGCTGGTTCTATACTTATATGTGCCTCTAATAACCTGCCTCAGCTCCTTCGCATCACACAAGAACCTTTTTCCTCAGTTGAGAAATGGCTCCATAATGCCTAACTCGTCAACCCTAAAAAGCAAAGTTACTGCTATTTTAACCCAAATTGCACATGCCAGATAAAGAGAATTTCAGTCTTTTCACTAAACAAAAGTGAAATTAAAGTAGTCTCCCATGCAAAGCTTCTTGGAGTCATTAGAGATAACTTTAAATTTGACTTGCATGTTTAAAATAATGTAAAAAAAGACACACCAAAAATTAGGAATGCTCTGCGGGTAAAAACTTCCTTAGCAACACCACTAAAACTACTCTTGCCACTACCTACCTTCTCCCATCTCTTTTATATGGTGCATCCATCCTAACCACCCTTCAAGGTAGAGTTAAAAATAAGCTGGGGACATTCTAGAATAAGATTGCAAAGTTTGCCACCAGTAAACTATACCCCAGTCACTCAATCTGCTGCACCACTTTGATTGCATACAGCTTATCACCCCACACAACATTGTTCACAAAGCTGATGACTGCCCTGCTTTTAATCCTAGTCTCCATTCTTATCACCCTAATAGTGTACTTCAATCTCATCAGCAACAATATCTCAGCATATATAAACCCCACAAATCCTCTGGCCAAAGTCTCTACTCATGCTCTGTTGATAAAAAAACAAGGAAGTCTATCTATTTGCAAATTAGATCTACCTCTATCTTCTCAGACATCAACTAAAAGACTACCTAAATAAAACCTGGCTCTGATCCTATGCTATCCCAGGCTGAACTAGTCCTTCCCTCCTTCCACCCGAGCATAATCTGATTATCTTCAGGGAGAAGTAGTTAGTAAAATCTATTTCTTAGCCAAAGGACAAGGAGTCAGTAAAATCTATTTTGCAGACAAAGGACAAATATATTTTACCTGGTTATATTATTCACTCATCTATTTTCCAAACAGTATATTCAGTGTGTTTAATGTCATCTCTGTGAACTGCAACTTGTAAATACTTTATCTCCCGACAGTGTGCTTTTTCAGCTTGTTATATCTGTCCACATATTTGCACTGTGTGCATAGGTTAACATGGTATGAACCAAAGGTGAATTTTTACTTCGTTTACATGTCATTCTTTTGTATTAGCCTGTGTAACAACTTTAACTGTAACCATATTATGTCACTGTACATCTTTTCTCCCCAGGCCTTCACTGAAAATTGGATTTTATCCCAGTTAGATTTTCCTGGTAAACAAACATCAAATAAAATGAAATAGATAAAATACAACAGTGGGCCAACTATTGTGGTTATCATAAATTTTTCTTTTATGTATCCTGGGTATGAAAGAGGTTACAGATGGCATTTCCAGCTCCTTTGAGTTTGTCATTGTAGGAGAAGCAAAGAGTTGGTATCTTCTTTTTTACTGTCCATAATGTAATAAAAAACATTCCCTCAGGAGTTCTTCTACTTTGTTGTGAATGTTGTATTATTTGGTGGCTAATATTTGGTAACTTTAACATCTGGGCTAACAAGAATAATTTAATTTGGTATAAGATATTCCTTTCCATGAAGGCAAGGATTTGGTTTTGCTCAGGTAATGTCCTCCACTACACTTATCAGGGGAGCATACTTTGAACTTTTTTTTTTTCCTGCTGGGTGTAAAGGTCAGTGGACTGGAGGTGGAACCAGTCACATGAGCAGATCATAGTTTTATTTATTTTCTATGAACCATACTAGTGTCCCCCACAGACCAGTGTCTGATGGCCTGTAGAAACCTGAATCCAATTACTTCTTATTGGCTGATTACTTTTATTCATGAACAACTACAGGAGTTCTATAAGTACCAATGGGATAGTTTTAGCATTTTGAAATGCTTTGATATACTCTGTTCTCTCACCTGTAAACCTTATGCCATTTTAGCCATAGTTTGATTCTGAGCTCCTTAACCTGGTGCAAAAATGGTGATGATCACAGCAGCAATGGTGCTACGCTTCTCTGCTGGTAAGCAAGGTTGTTCCTGTCAAGTCTTATTCTGTTTTTCAATCTGAGCTCAATCTAAAAAAAAAAATCTACATATCTTTTACTTGAAATTTCTGCAGCAGCCATCCATCCAATGTCTTTTGTCCATGCAGTTGTTAGGCTTAGCAATCTTTCCTTTCCTATTGCTAGGTATTACTTGTCCCCTGAGGAGTGTGATTTAGCTGCCAGATATTTCATTTCAAAACTGGCCTCCATTAATTTGAGTTTTGGCAATAGTACATTCACAAGAACTTGCAGTGGTTCAACTTTGTGTCTGCAGTCTTATTGCTCATCTGAGTTTGAGCTTCTCGATTACAATTATTTCAAATAATACATTTTTATTATGTGGTCAGCCACATGTGGGCTGGATCCATGTCCACCACACGTGTTAAATGTTCTGGGTCCATTCCTATACCTGATCATCTCCCTATCACTTGAGAAAGGCGTTTTATTAATTTAAAAGAGGTTTGGGTAGCTCTAAGCCTCAAGAAAGTTGGACAGGATGACGATCTTTTGAGCCATTATAGACATATATAAAAACTATCTTTCATAAGTAAGATAATAAAGAAGGTGGTCTACATGCAGGTAGATTACTACTTCTGAGATAATGAAATCTAGTCATAATATGGAGGCTGCCCTCCTTAGAGTCATTAACAATCTTTTTGTTGTAAGAGATCAGTGAAATTATTCCATCTCAGTCCTTTTTCATACCTTTTTTCTGTATTTCACACAGTAAACCATGAAAACTAATTAGTTCACCTAACAAACTATGGTGACATCTCAGTTGTATGCCAGTGATTTGCTTTTTAACTCACTGGACAGCGGATTGTGTCAGGACTTAATTCCTAATTTTTGTTACCCCGGATATGCAGAGATCTATTTTAGGTCTGTTTTTGTTGACCATGTACATGCTTCCACTTGGAGATTTAACTCAAAATAAAGGTTTACAATTCCATTCTTATCCAGATTATCTGCACCTTTACCCCTATGTCCATCAGGACTCTTTAGAGAACTTGTCTCAGATCTGGAATGCATCTACAATTGGATGATCACTAATCATCTCAGAATCAATACCAGCAAGATGACAGCTATGATAACTCATGCTGCTGTGAGATACCAGCAAGGTGACAGCAATGACCACTCATGCTGCTGTGAGTTACCAGCAAGGTGACAGCAATGACCACTCACGCTGCTGTGAGATGCCAGCAAGGTGACAGCAATGACCACTCATGCTGCTGTGTGATACCAGCAAGATGACAACAATGACCACTCATGCTGCTGTGCAATGCCAGCAAGGTGACGGCAATGACCACTCATGCTGCTGTGAAATACCAGCAAGATGACAGCTATGACCACTCATGCTGCTGTGAGATACCAGCAAGATGATGGGAATGACCACTCATGCTGCTGTGAGCAACTCTTTAGCCTCAGTGCTATTGCTATTGGCAATAGGCTGGAATTTGTTTGTACGGCATGTAGTTTCGATGTCATAAGTGGCTATTGGCTTACCTTTAAGGACTGGGTTTTGGTCATTATCAAAGCTCCTCCTACTACTAGAAGAACATGTCACTTATTAAGCGCCTTTTTTCCATCTGCTGATGTACTCATGATAGTGCATGTCTTGTCACATCTGGAGCCCTCTACCTTCAGCTGCCAAAAACAGAAAAATTGCCCGTTTATTACTGGTGCAGAACTCTGATCCACAGTCACTAATCAGAATGGAGGGACACCATAATATTGTACTGGTGCTTCAGCAACTTTGCTGACTACCTATTTGGTCCTACATTACTTACAAAACCCTTGTTTTGGATTATTTAGCCCTTCATGACCTGGACCTTCCTTCAGCCCACATGTTCCCTGTCTTCTTCTTCTTCTCTTGGAAAGCTTGAAATTTCCAAGGTCTTTTTCATACCAGGGCCCTGTCTGTGGAATTTCTGCCAGTACTGTCTTCACATGGAATTTGAAACATAGTTGATTATGGTTTGATTTATTTGTATATTTAGCTTTTTGTTAATCTGCCATAGTGCTTAAGAATAAGCTTGTAAATAATGTGAAAATTAAGTTAAATACACGTGCTTATAATTCATTTCAAGGCATGATGTCATTCATACAATAAGACACATTATTTACTTTATTATTATTTTATTAACAGATAAGTTGACAAGGGTTCATTGTCAGCCATAATCTCATTATTAAAAGTTAGATGTTTGGGTTTAAGGCATGTCTTATGGTACAAATAAAGAAAAACACCTTAATAAATCCACAAATTTCACAGGCTAAACATCTGTGGCACCATCATGTATTAAATGAAATCCACTTCAAGGGTAGAATATGTTACCAGACAACTATATGTATACTAGCATAAAACAAGTTTATTTATAAATGACGGGCAATTATCAATTCTTAGTACATTTACACAGATGCAGGCTGTTTATCTAAATTAGGAATTCTGCCCAGAAAGAGCTTTTGATATATTAAAGAGCAGCAAGTGCTTTGCACATTTTATAGATACATAGGTAAGTACTAGGCCCTTGTGGGCCATTGTAAGCCTAGCTAGTTTCCCTCTTTGTGTTCAAAATAACCTATCCCATATGGTTATAGACTGTCCTTACCCATCCCATGGTCAATAATTAGATATTACCTCTAATGAGAATAACTGGGAACATACCATAGATAATCTGAGAGGACCCGTACATGGAATAATGCATATATACAGAAATGTATGCTAGAAACAGGTCACATCTTTCCAGTCTGTAGGCTACCAAGTATAATGATAGAGCTTTGAGTTGGTCCAAGTAGGACATGTTGTTTAGACTTTGTATTATTTTAGTAAGGTATCTCTGTGGGCATTCCAGCTGTTGCATGTATCTAAACAGATGCATACCAAAGGCAGTATTATCAATGGCTGGCCAGTGAAGGCTGAGTAAAGGGGGACAATGACATCCATAGATGTAGATACAATCTCTTTGTTTATAAGCTGCGCCTCACAGAAGGTCTTTCTTACAGCAATAGATACGTGTTGGTGTTAGTCAAAAGTCATGTCACTGTTCACAAAAGTTCCTAAATCTTGAACATCTGGGTCAACTCTTAGGGGCCTATTGTCAGTGTAGTAGACAACAAGAATGTTTATTTTAGAAACAAAACCCTCAGTGGTGCAGCAGTTAACATTGTTGTTTCACAGCAAGAGGTTGCCTGGTTCGATTCTCAAGCGGGGTGCATTCTGTGCAGAGTCTGCATGTCCCCACCTCTTTTGTATGGGTTTCTTCTGGGTATTCTGGTTTTCTCCCACATTCTAAAGACATGCATCTGGAGCATTTCTCTCCAGGGCATCTGAAGAAAATAGGCTTTGTCCTAGTCAGATTTTCCTGGTCAACAAACATTAAATAAATACTAGTACCACAAGTAGCAGTCAATTAGATAAATATACATTTTCTTAGCTAAATAAATGTGAATATGTTCACTGTATATACTCTGCATGGATAATTTATGGTCCATAAGTAAATAAAGAAATTCTTTGTTGAGATGAGAATTGTGGTCATGATGAAAAAAGAAAGAGGCAATTTTTCCAGTTAAAATGATCTAAAATGCTCAGGAAACAGTTTCAAAAGATAAAGTGCATTTTGAAAATGTGGGTATAAAAATGGTGTAGCTTGTAATACTTTAATTCCATTTCTATATAATTTTTAAATGATTTCAGACCTATATGCTTTCATTCATATATTCACAGAAACTCATCTAATGGCATATTTCAAATGGTTCAGGTTCTACAATGGATTGCTGCCTTCAACAAAACCAATGATGCAAAACACTGAAAAATGCCTGAATCACAGAAGAACTTATATATACCAACGCTGCAGTTGCGACAACTTGAAGAAGGGAGGAATCTTGCAAAAGAAGTTTACTATTGCCTGCACACACTTAAATCTCACTGACAATTGTTTCCTGTGGAGAACATGTTCAACATTCTGTCTTTCAATGCTTTCTTCTGCAGACAACTGAAGCTCAAGTAATTTCACCTCAACCAAATGTAGGGGAGCTATTTCAAATTTTGACAAGAGGTTTTACATCTGGAAATCTGAATGTGTAGTCTAACTACAAAGGAATCTAAGAAGAGGAAAAGCTCAGATTTATTTTATATTAGTTCAGGCTATGCTTCGCAGGGCTCAGAAAGCTTAGCATATATGCAGGTAAAATCCCTCAAAAATAGGCTGACAAGGTGACAGACTCTCCATCCAACTCATGTCATACTACTTGGAACTGTGAAATCCTGCCGGCAAATGGGTATAAAATTATCAGGGATGGTGGAGTTCACCCAGTTTAGTACCACATAACACTAAGATGTTGAACTGAAGGGAGCCATGCTATGCTTAAGGACACCACCTTATTAGTAATATTAATTATACTGAAGGGATCCATGCGGAGTTTAACAATCTCATAACTTATTGGTATTATTAGTTATTATTATTAGTTATTGAGCATAGCTCAAATATAACCATGGACTTGGTGAAGTTTCCAAGTGGAGACAAAATTTGTTGGCACAGTAGCTCTACCTATATGTCAGACCAGGTACTGCAAACAGGGTATTAGCAGGATTCACAAACCAAATCCGATATCAATATGTCCTCAGTGCACAGTACAGTGAAATGAATGGAGCAATGAAGAGCTGCACAAAACTGACAGATGTATAATTCCCATATAGAATTATATCTGTCTGTATGTGCTCAATGCACACTAGCACACTGAGCAGGATATTTGCACTGACAGTTTGACGGTTCTTATACCGAATCCCATCAGTGAGTATGTGCTCAGTGCAAGCAGTGAAATTAATGTTACAGTAAACAGTGACTCCATATAGAATTCATTCCCATGGTAAACTGCAGACTGCTTGCAAAGAAATAGTGCTTATGGAGAGACAGTTGGTTTAACACACAAAAAAGGGAACTATGAGCCCTACATCTCTAAATAGGGCAAGAGACATTCAAGAACAGAGAGAAGTATACTTCCTGGATGAACACCACTTCATACATTGGCCAGGATGCATTCAGAGGGGAGTAGTTTACATTTCTGAAAGGATAAAACATATCACACCCTGTACATCTGAATCATAAAAAGCGCAAGAAGTGCACAGGAAGGTGGAAAGTGAAAAATACTGAACTTATCAGGAGTGACAATGAAATCCAGTCTAAAGTTATGTAAACAATCACAGATAATCTCTCAAGTACATATATATTCATGGTTCAAAAGAGGTCCTAACTTCACCAGTCTGAGCAGTATTATTGTGGAGATGGAACAGCATTATCAATGCAGTTAAGGCACTAGAAGGGCCAACATATAAGCTGTGAGTGCATTGTAATGTGATATTACTGAGTACAGTACACAGGTGGGGGTATGCTGTACAGTCCCCCATGAGTGTACTGTAATGTGAAATTACTGTGTGCAGTACACAGGTGGGGGTATGTTGTACAATCACCTGTGAGTGCACTGTAATGTGATATTACTATGTGCAGTGCACTGGTGGGGCTAAGCTCTACAGTCCCCTGTGAGTGCGCTGTAATGTGATATTACTGTGTGCAGTACACAAGTGGGAATATGGTGTACAGTCCCCCATAAGTGCACCATAATGTGATATTACTGTGTATAGTAAACAGTTGGGGGTATCCTGTACAGTCCCCCATAAGTGTACTGTAATGTGATATTACTATGTGCAGTACACAGGAGGGGCTACACAGTTCAGTCACCCGTAAGTGCACTGCAATGTTTTATTACTGTGTGCAGTGCACAGGTGGGGGTATACTGTTCATTCCCATATGAGTGCACTGTAATGTGATATTACTGAATGCAGTACAGGTAAGGGTATGTTGTACAGTCCCCCATGAGTGCACTGTGATATTATATTACTGTTCACAATGCACAGGTGGGGAGTATGCTGTACAGTCCCCCATGAGTGTACTGTAATATGATATTACTGTATGCAGTACATGGGAGGTATGCTGTACAGTCCCCAGTGAGTGGACTGTAATGTGATATTACTGTGTGCAGTACACAGGGTGAGGGGATGTTGTGCAGACCCTCCTGAGTGCACTGTAATGTGATATTACTGTGTGTAGTACACAGGTGGGGGTATGCTGTACAGTTCCTCATGAGTACACTGTAATTTGATATTACTGTGTGCAGTACACAAGTGGGAGTATGGTGTACAGTCCCCCATAAGTGCACCATAATGTGATATTACTGTGTGTAGTAAACAGTTGGGGGTATGCTGTACAGTCCCCCATGAGTGCACTGTAATGTGATATTACTGTGTACAGTACACAGGAGGGGCTACACAGTTCAGTAACCCATAAGTGCACTGTAATGTGATGTTACTGTGTGCAATGCACAGGTGGGGGTATGCTGTTCAGTCCCCCAATGAGTGCACTGTAATGTGATATTACTGTGTGCTGAACACAGGTGGAGGTATGCTATACAGTTCTCCATGAGTGCATTGTACTGTGATATTACTGTTTACAGTACACAGGTTGGGGTATATTGTATGGGCCCCACTGCATGCATTGTAATGTAATATTACTGTGTGCAGTACACAGGTGGGGGTATGCTGTACAGTTCCCCATGAGTACACTGTAATTTGATATTACTGTGTGCAGTACACAGGTGGGGTATACTGTATGGGTCCCACTGCATGCATTGTAATGTAATATCACTGTGTGCAGTACACAGGTGGGGGTATGCTGCACAGTC